>NW_008674212.1:32393-55419 GCF_000695815.1 Acanthisitta chloris
ATTTCATTCACATGCTCATTGAAATTAGGAGCTGGCAGGGAAGGTGGTGCAAACTTCTCTTCAGGGGAAAGTTTGTCAGCAAGAAACACTCAGAGCTATTGTTTAGGTAGCAGAATGTTGGGAGCAGCACACATGCAGGAGTGAGTGGCCAATGAGAGGGGTGGGAATGCTGGCTCCTGGTAGCATTTGCAGCTTTAAGGTCAGCATGAAACAAGGTCCTGTGAATCCTGATTACATAGAATGTTATGATACAAAAAACAGCACAAAATGATGTATTTAGTTTACAATCAGGACCTGGAGCTCAGAGCACTCTCAAGGCCAACATATCACTATAAAGCCAACTCTTCTTCACACCTCACATATGGATGAGAAAACTGTCTGGCTAACTAGCAAAACGAGAATAAAATTCTCAGTTGGCTATACAGAAGCAAGGTGGTTTTCCAGCTCATTCCAGAGGATCTTGTTTTTATGGAAATTTTAATCGAGGCAAAGACCAAGTTAAAGCTATCACACAGCTGCTCACCAAGCTTAACAAGTGCACACAAACCAACCCAAAAATGCAAGGGGGGAAAAATTACATTTATCATGAGTGTGGACATTCAGATACAGCTGGAACACAAACTACAAACTTTAAAAAACTTTAAAAAAACTGTAAAAAAAAGAGTCTACAAACTCTAGAGAGGAAGGAAGGATATTCTACAAACTCTAGAGAGGAAGGAAGGAGGTATGAGCAAGAGAATGACAATATTTATTTATGGCATCACCCACAGATCTCACAGTGCTTGGAAGCCCTTCAAAGATGGCAGCATGTCACAGAAATGGGAGTGCAGTCTCACTGCCTTCTCCTGCAGAGCAGGATGACTCACTCAGCACAGCCAGAAACACTAGTGGATCTGAAGCTTCTGAAATAACTTCTTGGCCATACACCACCAAAACAAACCAACAATTAGCCTTATTACTTGCTAAGCTAAGAAGTGGCAAAAGCACACCTGGATCTCTAGGTCCCAGGACTTCATAAAACACAACGTAAGAGCATCTTTGTTTCCTCCACACGTTACAGCTCCTCCACAATTCTTTGCTCTTCCCTGAACTGTGGATCTCACTGCACTTCCTGCTGCCTCCAGCTCCTCTAAACCCAGACAAAGAAGCAGAACAACACAAAACCATCAGTTCTTTATGGTAACTGCATCCCATCTACACTTTGGTTCCTCACCAATAAGTTAGTTGGAGGGTGAATACAGTAAAGCACATAACCTACCCTAGAAGAATGTCCTTCCACTAAAAATAAGCTCACTTAACCAGCTCATCCTTTTGGAAAAGCATGGCTAAGTAGGAGTCAGGGAAGAAGGAAGGGAACAACAACAAGCCCATTCTGGTGACAGCTCATGTATGAGATGTAACAAAAATCAGACCCATTCTGGTGACAGCTGATGTATGAGATGTAACAAAAATCACACCATCAGTGACCAGTAGAGCCAAGATTTCAACTGTTGTTCCAGGCAGATCTACTACTTTTTGTAGACCACTACAACAAGGTAGATGTCTACTCTACACACCATTAACACAGTGCCATATTCTTTATTATCCACGACCTGTCCTCCTGAAAGAAAGGAGGCAAACAACACAGCAAGTGTTAGCAAGTTTTAGCAAGAAAAACACCGATACCTGAGCACCCACTAGCTGCAGCAAGGCTGAGTTGACAGGGAGGAGCTCAATGTCTGTATTGATAGTGGTCTGGTCGAAGGGACAAGCCTTCCTGTGGAGCTTGTTGAGGCACATCTTGCAGACAGTGTGGCCACAACCCAAGCTGATCGGCTTCCGGATGGTTTCGTCGAAAGTCTGTGTGCAAATGGGGCAGGAGAGAAAATCCGTCCATTGTGGAGCTTGTACAGGCATTGCTTCAGGAGTTAATGTGACAGAGACAAAAATCTAAAGCACAGATTCCACTGGAATCAAAATCTTGCAAAAAAAAGTCTGTTTGTTTGTAAGTATCTTCTGTAAATACAGACAGTCAGCACATAGTGTGAAACATAACCTGGAAGGAAGCAGAAACACAGAGTTAGCATTCTGTACTGGGACAGGCACCCCAGAGCCTCTGTGCTGGGTAAATGCCACTTCTGGGGTAGAGCTGAGCTAGGAGTGCAGTTCTGACACTAAATAAATGACTGAGTCATGACTTGTTTTCATTTCAGCTATGGAAAAGCCACTTTAAACCATTTCTGCTGCTACACAGCTTGAAAAACAATCCAGACAGGTAACTATCTCATTGAAGTTATAAGACCAATTAGCTTTTATTTTCTCTGTTCTCTTTTTTTCCTTACTAACAACAATTCACAACAACTAGATTTGAATACAAGAGTTTCTGAAGGGCTGGTGTGCTTATTCCACTAAACCAATTTGTTCCAGCATTCACTGTGAGCTTTAAAGAATTTCACCAGGACAAGGCTTGACCCAAAGCCTCTATCCCAAGGAAGCTTTCTCTGGAGTCCAGTGGGCTCTGCATGGGCACCCAGTAACCCTGTGGAAACGTGTGAGGTGCCACAAGCTCGAGAGGGACCGGGTGAAAGGCTCAGGGCACAGTCACACACTGTGTGCAGTGCAGCTCTCCCACACCACAGGGAACACTGCTGAGCTGCACAGCCCCACACAGATTCATCCATCACATCTCAGTTACCCTGGCAATCTCCTGGGGGTCATCCAGCATTAGTCACTTGCCCTCAGTCCACCCACCAAGCAGCTCCATCCTTCAAAAGCAGGAAGAACATTTCTAGAAGTAATTCTAGACTGGGCAAGTGACAACTGTTCCTCAAGGACCCTTTTCCAACTCCCATTTCTACCATTTACTCCCTGCCCAGAGATTGTACTGACAGAGAAAGGAACATCTTTCATGCATTGAGAAATCACACTGAAACTACAATAGAGGAGAACCTGGGAGGTCTTTATTATTGGCTTTTTCAAATCAAAATGCTAAGAGGATCAAATGTTACTAATTATAAGGGAATGAATGATAAAACATCCCTTTGGGACAAAAAAACCTGAAGAGAACTCATGTGAAGAGAAATATAAAAGAACAGACTAATGAAGTGATATGAAAAGAATCATAATTCAAAAGAAAACTGTTAATAAAATCATTCCTGATGTCTGGCTTAGTTTCTATCACCAGTGGAGTCAGCAGAAAAAAACCAAACAGTGCAGGTCATAGATTTATTACCAAACAGATTTTTCTAAATCAAGCAGCAAAACAACAACAACAAAGAACCCACCCCAACCACCCAGATGTGTTAGTTTTGCTTTCCCCACACACCACTGAGCTTCAGTTTCAAACCAGGAGTGTACACTTGCTTGCTACTATCTCCTCTGATAGAAAGTTCTTCCACCAGCAAAACAGCAACCTTTTGTTATCAAATCTTAGCTTGAAGAACCCCTCACAATTAGAATGAAAATCTCAGTTCTAAAGGCAAACAGAGAACCTTGAAATGAAGACCTGTGCCATCCAGAAAAAGGCATTTTAAAACAGTGTAAAAACTCTAATGCTAGAACAGACTCTGATAAGCCTCAGGGTTTTTTTCCCAGAATGAATGTAGTGCAATGCTGTTCACAGTTAACATCATTTTGCCAAGGCAAACAATGAAGAGTTAGTAGTTAAGCTTTTAGCCATGTTTCATCAATGAAACATGAAAGCTTAGCTCTAAAGCTAATGAAAAGGAGTTGGACTTGGATGATCCCTGTGGCTGCCTTCCAACTCAGGATACTCTATTCTATGGTTCTGGGAAGAAAAATTACTTCTCTCTTTGAAAGACAATGCACAATGCCACACAGGCCCTGGTTATCAGCCAGCAAGGAATCCCTAAGCAACCAGTGTCACCCAGACAGGGTGGCACAAGGAGGATGCACTGCCTGAGGTTAACCTGACCACCACCACTGCACAACCACAGCATGTCAAGCTGGCTCAGGTTTTCCCCTCCAAATCACTAACTCTTTTCACCTTGTCAGCAGACAGCTAAATCATTCCCACTACCTGTATCACCAGAGGCCAAGTGAAATACTTTTAAGGTACTTCTTCCTAAAACATCCAGGAAATTTATTTTCAAGCTTTCCCCTGCTCTCTGACCCCTTATATATTAAGTAAACTTGGGCATCAAGTATTCCAGCTAGAATGATGCTTTGTAAACCAAATCTGCCACAGAAATTACCTTCAAACACCACAAAAATCCTTCTGCAAAGAGCAGTACACAGCTTGATAAATCAAGTGTGTGTGTGGCTGCGCTATGAAACACCGTGTAAGGTTCAAAACTGAACAGCTAAATCACATTGCTTCCTCAAGTGTCTATCAAGAGCCTCCGAGAATCATCTGCAATTCAGAAACAAACTGAGCAGTCTATGTGAAACACAGATGATTAACCAAGTGTAAAGGAAAAGAATAGTTCCTTACTAACTAAGAAGATTAAAAACCAGAAGCTAACATGAAGCTGCACTGCCAAGACTGCAGATGTGGACCTGGAGACTGAGCTCTGAGCTGGAAAAAAGGAATTGAACACAACCTCAACATGAATTAACTAATTTAAAATCACAATAAACAGACATGCTGTTCCTACCCATACCTCTGGCATAATGAAACGGGTTGTATTTATTTACAAACTCCACAGCTGAAAGAGAAGTTTGGGGAGTCTGGGGAGGGAGGGAGTAATTAGTGGCACCCTGATCTTTTATCCAGCTGGGTCTTACCCAGTCTCAAAAAACTGGGGCAAAATGGGAAGCGAAGCTTACACATAAGCACAGCTCTGGGAGACTCTGCAGTGCCTGTGGATGTGTCCTGGTGCCCAAATGCCAAAGGAAGGCCACGGGCAGCACTGACAATAGAACATATGGCTGGGAGAAACCTCAGGAAGTCATCTATTTCAGCACAGGGAGCTGCTGGAACAGATGGCTAACTGGTGTGATGCAGCCAACCTTTTCCCCACAGGAGAAGAGAAGAGCTGTTGGAGCAACAAACCCTGCTCTGCTCATAAATCTCCCCAGCAGATCAGCACAGAACTGTGGAATTCCTCCGGAACGGCACCACAGGGCCTGATGATTCCTGAGCCACATGCACACGGGCTGGCACCAAACCAAGTGCTGCTGCCACAGCCTTCCACATACAGGGTCCAGTTTTCCTGCTGGATCTTCAGCCTTCAGACAAGGAAGCAGAGCCAAGTGCTGAGACACATCTCTCTCTCCCAGGCACAAAGCACACAGACAGGGTGGACATGTCCAGAGGTGAAGCTGGGACAAAGGTGTGCCTTGTGCAAGGTTTGGGACTTGCTGTGACCTCGGAAATAACTGGGGAAAAAAAGCCAACAAACCAGTCCCTAACTTCAAAGAGCTCCTTTAAACAGGAGACATTACAAATGGCAATAAGTGATGGAAACAAGACAGTTTCATTATCACAGCTATTTGAACCACCACCAGTACAGAAGGAGAACACTTCCTTGTACAGATAAGGTAGGAAAACACATTCACTTTCACTGTACAATGTTGGTTTTTTCAATGTTTCTCTCCAGCATTTTGCAAGAGGCGAGCAAAATGCCAAGAATGCAAATACACTTAAAAGACACAACCAGCTACATAAACCCCCTCCTCATGGTATTATGGCATTTTTAATCGACCCTCAACTCACTAAGAATTTCATACCTGATAGCTTCTAATGTTTTAAATATGTATCTACACACACTCCTCTGTGCATGATTGAAGAAGATAAAGATATGACAAAACCCAAGAAAAAAAGAAAATTAAAAAGACATATCCACAGTACTAAACTGGAAGACAACAAGGTGCATTTAGCAATGCCCCAAGACACAGACCTTGAATACTACCCTAAGACCAGAGACAGATTTGATTTCATCATTTCTGAGTCTGAAAACACAAAATACCTGTACACAAGTCTCCTTCTCCTGCTTAGCCCTGCACAAGCTCTTCTGTCCACTGCTAGAACCACCTGGAAAAATTCCTCCTCTCTTCTGGGCCTCCCAGCCCCCAAAAAATCCTTGAAATTCCATCCTTCAACCCAGACTGGAAATGTCACACGCTGTAATCAGATCAGTGACCTGTCTCCTCTGGGACCCTGCCAGTGCTTCAGAGAAAGGCAGGATCATTCCATAACCACAGGAACAACCCCCAGGGCTTTATGGCATTCTTTACTCTGCTGGACTACAGCACACAGGGGTAATGCTGTCTCCTGCCCAAGCTGTGTTATGTCTGTGGTGACCAGAGCCTTCTACACGTTGCTAGAAAGCTCTGCTGTGACTCAACTCCCAAGCCAAAGACGTCCGTGAAAGGCAAAACGCTTCGGATCCGATGGCATCAAGTTTCTCGCACGACGACGCGCAGAGAAACTCTTCTGCTTTCGGATAAAATTCACCTCCCTTTAAATCAACCCGAAGTTAAATGGATTCAGGGAGTCCTGCCATACAGGCACAGAGCACACACCGAGCTCTCTCACCAACATGTTATTTGGCCCCGAGGTACTCTCTCCCAGACGTATCATGTGCTGCTCCGTCACGTCCGAGCGCGTCTGGCCACTCTCTGCCAGCGGCGACACACCAACTCATGGTACAGTTTAAGCAGATGACTCAGCACACCTAAGGGACACCCTCGGCTCAGTTTCTGCCCTTTCAGTACAGACAGCTCTTAAGAGCATTACCTGCTCCTGTGTTTGCCACCTTCCCGTAGCATTTCACCCAGATTGGCTTACCGAAACGGTCTCATCGCCCTGTTGACGTGTGAAGACCGAAATTGTGAATTATCGTCGTTTTTACTGGCGCCGTTTAGAGCAGTCCTGAAGCTGTTTCGTTTTTGCTGAGTCTTACTCAGAACTGAACCGAGCAGAGCTTCCTGTGGCAGCCACCAGCGAACACAAGCAAAGCCTATTCAGTGCTAAGCTCAACACTGGAGCAGCTCCTCAGGGCCAAAACAAACTCGGGTTTGCCAAGAGACCTCTCACGCACACACAGCTCTTGGCTAATCTATTATTTCATCTCAGAAGGAAAAGACCATTGCACTAATTCTTTTCCAGACTCTTACTCCTTGATAATAATAATAGTATCGTACACACTTCGGAGATAAGGTAAACAAAGATGCTGTTCTCTCCCCTGAGACTGGTTCCGTGATACATTAACTGCTTCCAAACCTCTGAAGCTTTGAGATTAAAAACGAATCAACAGCTTAAATTAAAAGACAGCAGTAAAACAATTCCTAAGGAACAAGCATTACCACATACTCACAGTGCAATTCTAACCAACAGCTGAACCCTTCTTATTTGTCTAGTGCCAAACACACAGATTTTCCACTGGTTTTGGACTCCAGTGTGCTCCTGGTAACAAACAGCACTGCTGAGAACACTTAAATATCTTCTTTTTCCTGAGCTAATACTTTATATAAAGTCCTGAATTTCATTTTAGGGGAAAAACTGACCTGCAAGCCATGGGAAACCCTGCCCAGCCAAAACTGCTTGTTACACAAACACCCTGCACTGCCAACTCCACGGTTCACAGAAAAGGATAAATCACACTAGCTGTGTTTTCCATATCCATTCCAGAGAAAAACCTCTGACAAACATTAGAGAGAGGGAGGGGACAGCCCACGCCTGGAGAGAAGGTAGAAAAGCTCCTTACCCTCGCCTGGGAAGCTCCATGAACAACACGTGCAACGAGCCCAGAGGAGTATTTCCGACAGACTGAGGGTTTTCGGCCCCTGTTTGGTCTCCAAGTTGGCTGTTGAGCCTGGGCTGGCTCCAGGGTGTGCTTCCTCATTCCTGCCCCGCGCATGCCTGCTCAGGGCACACTCCCCACTGCCCCAGAACACACAACTCCAGCAACACAAATTCCCTCCCAGCACCCAAACCTGGAAGTTTGTGTGTAACACATGTTCCCACCCTCGTTTCAAAGCTGCAGAAACACCGACAGGCTTCAGGGGCTGGATAATAAATCTTTTTGAAAGAGAAAGGATGAAGAGCATCAAAATTCGGCTCCAAACTCACTGAAGCTCGTTTAAATCAGATTCAAGATCTACTCTCTGATCTCCTCAGTGATTTCTGACTGTGAAAGCAAAGGAAGCAGTTTATGTAATTTCATGCAAAAGGCTCTTTATTCGGTAGCCTGTGAAGTATCTTAGGAAAACGGGGCCAGTTAAGGACAAGATGTTATTCCTTATTTGAAGCTTCCTGCCTTGTACAACACAAGGAAAACAACAGAAAACCAAACACCAACACCACAACTCTACCACTGTACCTCCCCGACAGAGGGTCTGAAAGCAATTCACAATGATTTAACTTCACAACATCCTGTGAGGCAAGAGCCAGTATCTTACTACAGAGTGGAAAAACTGCTGAATGAAGTTATCTATCCAGTGTTTAACAGGAAAAACATGGAACGAAATCTGATATATCATTCATACACCATTCCAAACCCCTCACATTCTGTGATTCTATGACTTCTGACACCTAATACATCATTTTCTTCACCTCCTATTCTCACCCAGCACTCAAACACTAGCCTTGCACCATTAAAAGACATGTGCAGAGGAAGCTTAAACCTTCCTGTTCATGCCCTCCAAAACATAAAACTTAATGTGGATCAAAGAGCAAATTTTCAGAGAAGAGACACGAGACTAATTTGACAATTTCTGGCTGATATTATACATCCCTTAGAGCTTATTTGAAAGCAAGGGGAAGTGACCAACTGTTAATAGTGAATAGTTTCATGATCTACCACCTTAGAAAATTTTGCCTACCAATCATAAGGATTCTCAAGTCCATGGATGATTAAGTCCAGGGAGCTCACAGCAGACAGGCATCTCTACACCACCTTCCTTTCATGTTCAATTAAGCGTTTTTGCATTGGTCCATGCAAATGACTATAAGAATAACACAGTGGTTAAACCAGGATTTAAAAAAAACCCAAATCAAGAACCAGGCATTAACAGAAGAAAGGCAGAAGGCACGTAAAATATCCACCACAGTTTTCAGAGACTTTGGTTCAACTGGTCAAATCCTCAGAGCTCTCAATTCTGCCAACAGGGAAACAAGCACATCCTTCACTTCTCCCAGAGCAGACACATGTTTGAAAGAAGTCATGGCAAAGATAAAGAGGACAAGCTTGTCAAAGTCTTCAGATTGGAGGGTAGTGACACATCACCTCTTGGTGTCAGCTAGGAAGTCACTACTCTTCCTTACTCACTCCTTTAAGACATTCCAGCTGAACTGGTTGCGTAGCTGTCCCGGTTGGAGCGTTAAACATAGATCTTTATTAATAAACACAGGTAGGCAGAAATGTGGGTGGACAGCAATTACACAACCAGGACCTCATTTTAACTGAAACAAGGCAACAAATGAGCCACACAAAGAGCTCATCTGAAATAAAACCCCAAGGAGCAGACTCCAAGAAGAGAAAGCAATGAAGTGGGAGGTGCTCTCCAGCTGCAGGGGCACAGGTGACAGCACAGGCACCTGAGTCCCAACCTGCTGAAGGACAACTTGTTTCTTTATGCTTTTTAGTGACCTGAAGTAGCACAGCACTAATAAGATTGGCATCTGCTGATAAGAAACCATATTAAAGATGGAAATCACCAAGGGTGGTATCATCCTTTCCCATGCAGGAAAATTCTGGTTACCTGACAACTACTACTAGAAGCACCTGACAAATGACAATTAAGCTTAGCAAAGGAGGATGGAAAATCTTGTTGGCAGTGCAATGCCTTTATCATTGCTCAGATATGAATCATTCAGCTAAGACCCAGAGCAATCCAATGAAAGAGAAAGCATAAAAACCCAACCTGACAGAGCAGCAGGTGTTGCTTAGCACCCACTCCCCAGTAACAGCTTCTCCCCACCAGATTCAGTTGCTCTGATTGTGCTTTGATGTCAGTGACACTCCAGTTACAGTAACACCACCACTGCCATGTGAAACAATGAGAGCAGGGGAGAAGTAAGGCCTGGCTGGAGACACTGACCAAAAACAGCCCAAAAAACCTCTCCAGTCTACAGCACAACCTGTAATAGTTATCTCCCAGCTCCTGCTCCCCAGTGCACATCTGTAAAGGAAACACACTCTGAAAAGAAAAAAAATCACCCAGAAATTTTTTCTTAGTGTACTGTGAAAATATTACTGAATATATTCATTTGATAAACTTAGAGGGCAAGGACTGATTAACAGTCTGAACTTCCTCCCCACTCCCTTTCCCTTATGCTCCAGAGTTAGCATTACACTGTCCACTCTCCTGAACATGTTTTTGTTTGCAAACTTCCCAGCAGATTTAAACCAGCCAAACCTCAGATGTCCAGAATTCCAGGTGCAAATGCTGAAATACACTGAGAGAGCAGTGTTCAGGGAATACAAATGCTGCTGCCCAGCAAGGAGAGGCTTTTATTTCAGAGAGTTATGAAAGTGCAAAACGTTCATGTAAAAATCCCATTTTAGAGAGAACTCCACAGGTATTCATCAAACAAATTCTTTAAGTGCCAGGCTGAAAACTTTATCTCAGAACTCCTTTATAGTGGGTTTTTTTCCTCCCTCTCAATTTCTCATTTGGAGGTGGATTTTCTTGTCACTCAGTAGATGCTGCCCCCAGTTTAAAAACAGATGTCAAACAGCATGTTAATAACTGTTTACATAATACTAGTCTCTAATAAAGCTTCAGTTACTCTGTTTACCTTCAAAGCAATTTATTTTGGAAGACTGCACTTAAAACATCAAAAGGATCTTTTAATAAAGGCACAAAGTCATCCAAGAGCACTGAAAACTAATGAATTTTTAAACAAAATTCCCGATGTAGTTGCTTGTCTGCCTGTTTAATTCATGAGCTCATTTCAGACACATTAGAATCACAAGGAAGGCTATCTTGTTAGATGTTATATACAAAACAATCTCTAGACTGCTCTGATGTTGTTTCAAAAGGCAACGCAGCACCTAGTTTGCTGGCACACACATTTTGGCATCGCAGGAGCTCACGATGACAAACAACATTTGTCACCCCCTGAGCCTTACTATAATTCCATACCCTGTTACACTGTTCTCTCCAAGATTTGGGGACAGAATTATTAAACTACATCAGCTTCAAGAACTCAGCTCCTCTACTTCAGGCACCTGTTCAGTCAACCATGTGATATCATTCCTACATTAGCAAGGAACTGTATGGCACCATCAGCCTCAGAGAAAGGATGCACGTTTGGAACCAATGTGCACAACAAAAGGCTCTTGTGCTGATTCTCCCTCACCAGAAACACTCCAGAACCAGGGACGCAATCCTGAGCCATGAGCTCTGAGATGGCCCTGCTCAAGGAGGTGGGACCAGACGACCCAAGCTGTAAACAAAGAGCAAATCCTAGTCACTACCTACAAGTATGATACTCCAGATGAGATCTAACACTGCAGCAACAGGATCACATCTCTACTAGCACAACAGATAATCACCCACGTTGCTTGCTTACCACAAGCTAAACTGTGTTAACCATCTTAGCCTGGCAAGGATCAAAACATCCAGACTCACATTTTCATTTCATCACCAGTGAAAACATCAAAACATTTTCATTTCATCACCAGTGAAAACAGACCATGAAACTTAACCTATTTGACCTTTTCAGAGCAGTTTCAAGCATGGCTTACAGTGGGGCAAATCAGAACTGCTTCCAAGTACCCTGGTGTGTTATCTACACCACAGACCTGAGCCTGTCAAAGCCAAAGTCCTTCCCTTCACACATCACCTTTTAACAGGCTCCAAAAGATGCTCCAGATCTGGAAGCATAAAGGAAAGACTAGGGGAAGCACAGAACAAGGAAACTTCAAGACAGCCTCATCTAGCATCAGCACAGATTTGTCAAGTTTTAAAGTGTAGTTTCATAAGCAGCTTATTTGGGCACAACCAGGGCAACACAGATTGGAAAGTATTTCTTCAATAGAAGCCACCTTGAAAGTGTTAGCTAAATTTTAACCAGCTATTTAAATGCTATTAAGCAATCCTAACAATACAGATGACTAGACTAACAGTTTGGAAAGCTGAGAGGAGGTGAAATGGAATAAAGACCATGAGCAATAACAACCTGTGAAATTGTTCCTTTATACTAAGCCCACCCCAAAATTATCTGTGTTTCAAAATCCCTTCGCAGCTAGATTTAAGCCACGTTTAACAGTGCAAGTCACGCAAACAGAACCATCCTGTCAGCTCACTGTAGTTACAACACTGAGCAAACTCAGAGAATCACAGAATTCAGGGACTGGAATGGACCTTAGAGGTGATCCAGCCCCAACCCCCTGCCCTGGGCAGGGACACGTCCCACCAGAGCAGGTTGCTCAAGGCTCATCCAACCTGGCTGTGAACACTGCCAGGGCTGGGGCAGCCACAGCCTCCCTGGGCAACCTGGGACAGTGTCTCACCACCTTTACAGTAAAAAACATTTTTCTCACATCCAGCCTAGACTTTCCCTCCTTCAGTTTGAAGTCCTGTCCTCCAGACAAAAGTCCTGTCTGGAGAAGATGAAAGAACACCATAGCATAACTCAGTTCCTTACTGCTCCTAGAGCATAGCTGCAAATAAAGAAGTAATAAATACTACAATAGCTGGTACAAAAATAGCTTAGAGGGCCCAAACAAAGCCAGATATGCTCCTTTGTTGAGTCTTGTAGCAGCTTTGCTGGCAATACTAGCAGGAATATTAAGATAAAGCATGTAAGTTTCCCAGATGATGACTATTGTGCCTGTTTCCATGACACAGGCTGTGAACTGTCTTTTAACAGCATAACCTACACTTCAGCTCTGGAGTCACCCAAGGTCAAGAGGCAGCTTGGTGCAGAAACGGCCCAGAGCCTGCAGAGTTTCAGCTCCCTTGTTAACAGCTGCATAAATAAGAAATTAGCCACTCAACATATACCGTTCAAGATTTCCTCCACACCTCCAAGAGTTTTGTTGTAGAAATCCAAACACTCTTCAGCACTGACAAACCTGCTCATCACTTTGAAGCGGTGTTAAATTACCATTCACACAGGGCTTAAAGTCTTTAAGTATCAGTAGGAGAGGTCACACAACTGTTGCTGAAAAGCAGGTTAATTCAGGTACTTCTGACTCAGAATGTAATTGAGCCTCATTTGCTCTAAATGCTGCTGGCAGTCGGTGATTCAATTTGTAGCACTGCTAAAAAGAGCAGTTCCAGAGGCCAGAAATAGCCCGGGGCAAGGTACTGCTTTTGAATGAGACTTTTCATGTAACCTTCAATTACCAGAAAAAAAAATCCCAACCTGAAATATTTTGCAGCTTTGGCGTTAGTCTCACCTTCCAGATTTGTAAAAATAGCATCTTTTCTTTACAGTTTTATGAGATCATTAAAAACAGTACTTGTGGTTTTAGTGAGTGGAAACAAAAGGCTCAAGTCTCAGGGTTTCCATTAAACACCTACTCCTAACCAATAACAAACATCTTGGAGCTTAACCACAAAAATGAAAGCTGTTGCTTTGCTTTGCTTTTTTAATGCAGCAAACAATGCGAGACAGTCATGTGCCAGAGGAAAAATCCAAAACTCCAACATGCCACTGATCCTCCTGTCAGTAATGGGTAAAGGTTGTATTTATTTTTGGCAGGACCCTGAATTCAACAGGGAAAAAGAATATTCTATGTCCTCTTAAAAAGATGTTCTGAATTATAACCCTAGTTATAAAAGTTTAAAGTTACATAACTTGAAATCCATCCAAGCAAGAGGGCAAAATACAATAATCCTGGGAGTTACCTATTAAAAATCCAGAACCAACCTGATGAATGTAGAAACAGTTCTATGCCAGACAGGTCATTTTGTCTTGTAAAACAAAGTCCTCTTATTTACTGCTTGCTTTGCATGAGACTTGTTCTAACTGGAGGAGTCCATGAAGAACAATTTTCTCATTCCCAACATTCAAAGATATCTCTAAAAACATATTACAACTCTATCACAGCAAAGATGGAAAATACAAAACATCTAGGGGACAATCTCAGAGACTACTGCCAGAGTTCCATTACTAAAAAACACACAGTTCCCACAGGATGCTCAACCAGCCTCTACCTTTTTGAGTGCAAAAGGTAAACTCTGGCTAACGAACCTTATTCACACAAGATTAGACCTCACTCATGGAAAACTGAGATACTGGACTGGGTAAGTCCAGTACCTTTAGATAAGAGTGGAAAATGTTAACAAAGAAAGTAACAGTAGCTGCAAAGTCAAGCAACTCTGAACTTGATTTGGGTGGTTTCAGCTTCCTTCTCGAAGGGGCCACAGCCCATTTGGAGCTTTTAACCAGGGCAGTGTCCCAGGACCACAAGTGTTTGAGTCCTCACACCCCCTGACTGCAGTGTTAGCTGGAGAGGAAATCTGATTGATGTTTCACAGTCACTGCACACGTTCTACACACAAATCTGATGCTGTTTGTCAAAATTCCTTGTTTCAGGGTCTTAAAATAGAACTCAGGTGCCAATCACACCTCCAATGCTGCAGGCCAAGGCAGGATGAATGACAAGCCAGCCTTGTACAGGCAATATCTGAATGACTTGATAATTTCAATTCCCTGTCTTGTGTTGTATAAGCCCCTTAAACAGCAGGTATCCAAATACATGACAAGGCATAGGAAGGGAGAACTAGGAACTGAAACCACCTCACCACCCATGCACTCAATCTCCCTTCACACATTCCTGTATTTAGCTGCTCAGGTTTTGGAATAGAAGCAATGACAAGAAGCTAAAACTGAACCACAAACAATTTAAAAAAAAATGAAAACTCTCAAAATCTGTAAGCCAAAGGCAACTCCAACATCACCATGAACCCCTCAGAACTGCACTGGGAATTATTTTCTTTACCATACAAAATCTAACAAGAACAAAGCATTTAAATGCCTTCATTACCATACTGCAGTCACTGGATTTTCATGGGCTTACTGTCAATTTTCATTCTTGTACTGACAACTCACACAGCAGCTTGTCACATCAACATGACTGACTCTATTCCCACTTCTCTAAAGCTACACCGAGTTCTGCAATTACCTTAATGAATAATCAGATGTGCTTGAAGGACAGCACTGCTGTCACTCACTTCCCCTTCCTGAAGGCTCCCAATTACTGTCACATGAGCTGGCAAATTAACTAAGGGCTTTTTTCCCCACCTCTCCTGGGGAAGGGGGTGGGGAGAAGGACAAGTAGCATTTTCATTTATCAGGTGAACACATGTATTACTCACAGGAAGACAATAGCAGAATATGGGTTGGGTTTTTTCCCCTCTCCAGATTTTACCTAAAATATGCCTGTGACTGTTTGAATACCTAGTGAGTAATAGTGACACCACACCCCATTCCCCCTGTGCAGTGCCTACCATGACAGCCACACCATCACACCCTCAAGTGCAGATACCAAGGATTTCTGTGGAAGCCTTTCTTCCTGCCACGGCCTGAAATCACCCACACCATGCCCAAGCTTCAGTTTGACAGGGCTCAAGTTGTTCTGTTCTAAACTGGTCTAGTGAAACTGAAAACCCACATAAAAAATGGCTGTGAGCATATAATTCCTCCCCAGAAACACACCCAGAGACATCCCCACCCAGTCCTTGTGTGCTAGTTTGTTAGAAACATTTGACTGAGAAGTTCCACTGAGAAAGGAGTGACGAGAAATGCTGAGTACAGATCTCTCTGCTGGCTGAAGCAAATCTCAGACTTACAAAAAACAAGAGGGAAATACTTTACTTCTACAAACTACAGTGAAGAGACTTAGACACTTAAGGCAGAATAATCTGATTAATTTCCAATACTCCTAGTACAGAAATAAATGCTAAAGGTGAACCTGAAAGTGACTTACCAGTTTTGACATCACCTTATTAGTCCTATTTTGATTCCTTCCTTTTCACAAATAGTACAGAAATGAGACAGATCACCATACATTAAGGAGAGATGAAAAGTTTGCCCAGTTAGTTCCCCTATCAGGAATATATTCTGCAAAACAAGGACAGTGCTCAGAGAGAAGGTAAGTCTTAACTCTGCTAACAATTAGAGAAAAGGGATGAATTTAGTACAAGTATAACCTATGTAATTCCTTTTGATTTGCAACCAAGTGGGCTGTGCCTTTTGGCTTTCTGGTGAAGGTGTTCAGGAGAGCTGTTGAGGTCCTTGTGAGGAACGGACTACACCCCAAGATGATGCGCTGACAGCCAATTTTATTATGGTCATCTAACAGTATTTATAGCACAAAGTCTGTACATGCAGCCACGTGCTGATCACACAATAAAGTCTGTACATGCAGCCACATGCTGATCACACAATTTCTAACTGGTTGCTCCACTTTGTCCACACGTACAATTCTTACTTGGGATAGGTTACAATTTTTAGCTGCATCCTGTTCTCACATCCTGGGAAACTGATAGCAAGCACTACATAGTATAAATGAGAAGCTAATTAGTAGCACTATTTTAGCTTGTTAGCAAAACGACTTATCTTATCTATAAGACAGTAAAAGTAACCAGACCTAAAAACTCTGGCAGCAGGAGAAAACAAGACCATTATAAAGTGATGGATTGAAGACACAGGAATGCTTGAAGATAGAAACAAGGTCAGCAAGACCTGCTTTGTGTGCCTTGTTTTAATTGCTTAAGCATTCCTTTAGCCGTTGCTCAAGTTACAGCTCCTCAGCTAGCCAGGCCCCACCAGACAGCTTTGCCTACAGCCTTTCAGTTTATTATTTTAAGAACAAAAATCAGAAATGCGTTGCAGTCTGACAGAACCTTCAGGCCTATGGGCAGAGCCACCTGTAAAATGTTAAGCAGCACCACTGCATGGCACACTGCAAGGCCCAGCTTCCCAGTGCACTCTGGCACGAGTCAGGACTGGGTTGTTCTCCATACCTGCAGGCACACACTGCTAACAAACTCTCACTCCTACAAAAACCAACAGGGATGGGACGATTTAGTGTGTTTCCAAAAAGTCAACCCTCCTTTGAGCACCTCTTCTGTGCACTAAACCACAATTATCCCTGCAAAACAAATTATTTGTCTCCCTGCAGATTTTCAGCACAAATACATCGTTGAAATGGAACAGATGGTTCAGAAGAGAGAGGGGATCATGAAGAAAGCCATCTACAAGTCACAGGGAAAGGCTCTGCATAAAGCACAACACAGCAGATAAGCAGCTCTGAAAGGTAGCACGGAAGAGGTACCCACAGATAGCAGTCACAACATGATTTAATACAGAACACAAACACCAGGGACTAACACTGCACACATGGCAAGGCCAGAAGGCAACCCCAACAGCTCACATCATTCCTGCAGAATCCAACAGCAGCTGCTATCCAAACAGTCACATTTAAATAGTCTGGGCTCCTCCAGGCAACCAAAGCTTAACTAATCCTCACTTTCCCGAGTAACATTTTCTTTCCACTCATACGAACCACTTAGAAAGAAGTTACAGTGTCCAAGCTTCCACAGATTCATAGATTGTTAAAGGGTTGGGATGGAGCTCAGAGCTCACCCAGCCCAACCCCTGCCCTGGGCAGGGACACCTCCCACCAGAGCAGGTTGCTCGAGGCTCATCCAACCTGGCTGTGAACACTGGGCCTGGTTTAACAGGGAAGAATAATATTAAAATTCCCCATTTTAACTGCAGGTTTTTTTGCAACACCAAGACCTCTGTTTTAATGAGTTCTACAGGAGTCCTTTCACGCAATTCCACGGGAGAATGACTCACAAACAGGAAGGAAAGCCTGAGCTGTAGTCACTGGTTTAACTAACCCAGTCCACTTCATCAGGCCAGTTTAGCCCAACTTATTTTTATCTTTCTCCTTGCAGATTTACAGCACCAGCCAAAGTGGTCACAAGGGAGTGTGCCACGAACAATGCTCCCTAATTTCTCCCCAGCTCCAGAGGAAGCAGGGCCACTTTCACAGTCCCCAGCACAGCCCAAGGACAAAGAGTCCCACGTTGCTCCATTATCCAAACAACCCATCCAAGCAATGACATTAAGGGGCAAGAAGCCATCTCTGCTACCTGCATTAGCTGCCTGAATTCAATCCTGCCTCACAGCAAAACAAGCTTAAATTAAAAAACAATTAGAAGAAAACTAGTGAATACCAGAGAACCAAAGACTATTAAAGAGAAGGGGAGAGGTAAAGACACCCATGGATCCAGGAAAAAACATCCCACAAGAAAACAAAGCATTTAAGCAAGCAAAGAAATAGAGATTCCTTACAGAAAAATTGTTTCGAGTCTGGAGAGATGCCTGGAGAGTGCTATTTCCTTTGTAATTGCTTTAGTAACTTGTGATCTAATTTTGAACCAAAATCCACATTCCCTTTACAAAGCAATTAAGACCAAGAATTACTGTCCTTTGGAGCTGCTAAATAAGAGCTAGTAATTTTCCAGCTTCCAAAAAAGTCTGGAGAGTATGTCTACCCACACCATAATTAATAACAATGCAGGTGACCCGTGACAATTTCAGCAAGATAATAAACAATTCCTTATCAAGATCTATCAATCTGGGTAACTAGTTCTGTTGTCTGCCTCAGGGTACTTTGGTGATTAGGTACCAGGCCCCTCAGACATGTCTAAAACCAACAGTAACTAGTTGTGTTGTCTACCTCAGGGTACTTCGGTGATTAGGTACGAGGCCCCTCAGACATGTCTAAAACCAACTGCCCAAATGCCCTGAAAAGCAGCTTTAATCGCCCTAGAGGAGCTCAAGAAACACAGAACATCACGCACAAGTGTGAAGATTTTGCATTTATGGAGGGTGGAGGCTGAGATTTGCATCACAATCCTTACCCTTCCTTCCCTACCTCCCATGTGAAGCAGCACACTGTGGTACTGTTCTGTGTCTCCCCAAACACCACTCCAAGCACTTCACCGTGGCACAAAAGCCAGGCTTGATTTTTGTAAAGTGAGATAGGCATTTGAAATTGTGAACACCACAGAGATGATTGCTGCACTGAAGGCACGAGCATGAGCAGAGTTTTGAACATTTCATTAGCACAACACTCACTTGTAAAGGCAGGGGAACGTTCTCTGCTGAGCCTCTCAGAGAGAACAGCTTACACTCAGGAAGGTGAGACTTAATTACCATTAGGCATAACTGCCAGAATTATTAATGGCCATAAAACAACGTTTATGCAGCATGTCACAATGTAGGAATACCATGTAGCTAATCGAACTCACGTGCTAATACTGCATTAATTTTAAGGTCTCTCCTTTGGTTCTGAATCTTGACACAGAGCTAAAAAAAAATAAAAACAACCCAAAGGACAAACCACTTGAGTCTTGCCATACTGCAAGTAGCAGATACATCAGATACAAACACTGGCTAAGGAAGTTCTGACACTTTCATTTGTTTGTACAGTTCTAACATCAAACAGTACCTGAAGGAGTTCCATTCTGAAGTGATAACAAAGCCAGTGGAGGTGTGGAGAGAACAAGCCCAAAGAATGTGACTTACAGGAAAAGTAAGTCAACAGGAAGAGTTTTATTTCATTCACTTTTGAAGGGCATTTATGTTACACAGTCACTGTAGTAAAACACAGACGGGTTACTCATTCAAGTAACAATGGCTACAAAAAGTGAAGAGTGCTAAGTCAGCACGAACAATGTTTACTCTAAAAACAAAGCAGGGAGAAATTTCAATGCTACTGAGCACTGGGAGTGTTCCACAGAAGTTGGTTTATTAGCGAGCAGGTAAAACCCATTCCCTCAGCATGGATTTCAGTTCATTCACTTTTCAATACCTTCCCTGAACCTCACTCCATTTGCCCAAAAGATAGCTCCTAAATTTGAGCTGGAGACCAACACTGCCTGCCACCAGTCATCAACAGTAATTAGCTGCAGGTCCAATGCACAACGAGGAGACAAGATTCCTTCTACTCTAGTAGAAGTCTCTCCTTAGAAATCAGTGGGGAAGTTAGAAGCTTTAATTGAAAACCCTTCCAACTTGCTCACCATCCGAAGTGATTGCTCAGAATGAGTTGAGGAGGAAGTGCTGAGAAGACCTTTAGAACCAGACTCCAAGCACTGCTGCTCCATCAGCTGCTCAAGCAGCATTTTGTTATCAACAACAGGTTTAAAAACCACCACACCTCAACCTTCAAACCTTATATCCTGACAGGGCCTGATAAACACAGAAGCATCCTGGAAAAATGACGACATTCAGAATGCCCAGATTTTAAGTGAAGATTAACAGCCTGCTTTTAAAAAATGAGATGATCTCAAAAACACCTGATCAACTGGGATAGTAGAGGGAGGAGACCAACCAGACCTTCCCTGTTAAAAAACCCAACAAACTAAACCAAATCAGGAACCACCTGCAAGACGACACAGATTTTCCCAGACTAACACATTTCAGTCACTTGAGCTACACCACACATTTCTTCTCTTCAGTTGTCCTTACCTGAAGCACAGTCCTGTCTCAGCTTAACAGAGCATGCACCCCACAAACACCAAATATTTGTGTAACTGAGAAAAAAGGCTTTGAAAAGTGTTTTTTCAAGACACCAGCAGTGAGAAGAGCCTACACTGCCAGAGGAACACGTGCTGGTGTAAAAACATGGAGGGTTTAGTGATGTTATGGCTGGAACACACAATTGTCACTGGACCCTGCAGCTCCTGTAACACTGAACTCTGGACTCACCTCACCACTACCTGACACAAATACTCTGTGCTCTCTGGATCACATTACATACCAACCCTGCCACAGCCTGGGGGAAGCAAATGAAAGATCTGTTCCTTCCTTCAGCCACACTTGCACTACTGTTTAACTGCATATCCTCCACTTCTGATGCAGCAGAACACGAAAAATTGTCTTCTTTTGTGTGTTAAAACAATCCTCTGCTGTTGCCTTCTCCTCCTCACAACCATCTCAGTCGTTCCTAACAATTCTCCATTTTAACAATGGAGCTAACATTGTGTGCCTTTACCTATTCTGTACAATCAAGTGACAAAGAACAAGTTTCTCTATTATTATACACGTGGTTCTTAGGCTTCCTGGGGGGAAAAAAAAACCAACCCAGCATGCTGGGCAGCAGCTTTCATGTCAAACACTGCAGAGGATGTCCAGGTCCTTTTTCTATGCGAGTTAACATTAAAGCCTTTAGATGTTCCACATGTCAGTGCCTGGTGCTCAAGAGATGCTGCTAATTAGACAATGTGACAGTCCTCATCTGAACACTGTCATTCACACCAAGCTCCAGCCTGAGCCAGAGCCAGGAGTTACCTTCCCAGATGTAACAGCAATACTCCTTGTGGTTACTCTCTCAGTCAGTGCTGCCTGTAAGCTGCTGACACACTGCCTGGCCTTTTCTGCCCTGCTGATGTACACAACAAGCCATCTCCACCTGCTGAAAGCTTCCCCAGATGACATGTAGCTGCTTTCCTCCTCACTCTGCTCGGAAGAGGTGTCAGTGGGAGGCAGGGGACACCCATCCCACCGGCGTGAAACACTCTCCTGCATGTTCCAACACAGAGCAGTGCAGGACTGGGGGTGCCACCCCTGCATGTTCCAGCACAGAGCAGTGCAGGACTGGGGGTGCCTCTGACAATACACATTTACAGCAAACGATTTCAAAAAAAGGTGCAAAAGTCTTGACATTTGCACCACAAAAGTCCTTTCTTTCTCCAGCTGACAGCACACAACATGTTGCTACCGTGCTGTAACAGGAAAGCTATTTCCTCCAGCGCTCTAACCAGAAATTACTTTTATATCAGAAAAATCTATTTACAGTAAGTTGACAGGACTTTTGCACCTTCTTGCCCGCTAGCACATCCCCACAAATAAAAGAAACCACATCAGAAATCAGTTAGCCCTTGGAAATCTAATCCCATTTCGACTTTTACCACAGTGGTAACCAAGAAAACGAAACTGATGCAAACAATAACGTCAAGAGACGACACATTTCTTGAGAAAAACAAGTGGTCACGCTCAGTGATGGGAACTGCAGCTCACCCAGTGAGCACTGTGGAGTCTCTGCACAGAAAGGAAAGTAACTCAACCTAAATAAATATTCGTGGGGTTTTTTTTTTTTGTTTTGCCATCAGAGTCCCCAGGCTTCAGGCTGCATTACTGTAACAGAGCCTCCACGGAGTCTTGAAGGTCACACTGAGATTTCAGCTGATGCAGCAGGTTTATATAATGATCTTTCACAACATATCTTTATTCCTGCATTGATAATGGTTTCACATTCGTTACCAGGTGCAGTCCAAGGCATTAACTCCAAAACACAAATTCCCCTCTGGCTTATCTCTCGTGTACCTTGAGACAGATCTGTTTTTCTGGCTCAACAGCCAATATCACTTGGGATGCTGCAGCAAACAGCCACCTGATTTACTGGGTGTGGGAAGAAGCACCACAAAACCACACAGACTTTCATCTGCAAAATGATTCAGTGACTCCACAGCAGGGGGAAGAATTTTAAACAATGAGCAGGCTTTGCACAGAATTAAAAAGGTTTCTAAAGGTCATCTGCCTAAAAGATACCTTGGAGTGGCTGCTGCATCACTATTTGGAGATGTTGGGGAGCCTAAATGCAGGTGAGCTCTCTCCTTCTCGTTTCAGAATCATTAAGGCTGGAAAAGACCTCCAAGATCCACTTCATACTGTTTGAAAGCTATGTCTCCACAAGTTCTTTCAAGTGGATGGAACACTTTTTCCAGGTATCCAGCATGTAAACCATAATTCTTGGTGTGGAATAAGAAAAAAAAAAAAGGTGATTATCCTTTGTATTATTACATATTACAGACTGGAAAAGGTCAATTCCCTAAGTCCCATGAAACACCCTTTTACAGCACTGGGTAGTTATGAGATAGAGACCCTAATTAAAAGGATTCGTTATCAAAGGTAACCACCTTGAGCATCACCCCAGACCTCTGAACCACACACACAGACACTCAGTCACTGTTTCAAAACACACTCACTGAGTCTCAGCTCGGGTGATGTTTCCTTCAACAAGACTGACAGTGGCTCCCACCCAGATTGCTGGTGAATCACTGGGAACAAGTTTCCAAAGCAATCCTGTTCATTTCTGTTCAT
>NW_008674212.1:55713-57030 GCF_000695815.1 Acanthisitta chloris
CACCAGAAACCACAGGAGTAACTTCCCACTCATGCCCATTAAGGTTGCTGCTGCTCACAAAAGATTGACAAGCTCTCCACTCGAGCCTCTGGTTGTCAAAATAACCTGCACTGCTGGTACCTGCCTCTCCAAACCTCCCTCCAAGCAGCCTGTCAAGCTGTCTGCTTTGACAGACCCTGTTCCAGCACAGGGAGGCAAAGCCAGGAGCGACTGTGGGGAGAAGAAAAGGTGCCTGATAACATCTGCTTCTATTTGTGTCAGTGGAAACCATAATTTCACAACAGTGGTGTGTATTAATGGACTGCAGAAAACCACTGGTGCTCCTGGTGAAGCTTAGGATCCCTCAGTAAGGTACTCACAGCTCCTGCAACACAGGTTACTTATACAGCTATCAAGTCTCTTATTAGCTCCACTGACTTCAAACGCAGCAATACAGACGTTTAGAGCTGATAAAATTAATGCCCTCCACATCCCTGCGAGCCTGAAAGGGGTAAGAAAAGGTAAGTTTAGGAACACATTCATTTCTGCCTCACGGTGCTGCTGTGTTATTTAACAGCTCTGTGGCCATGTGATGTGGATAGGGTGTAAATGCTGGATTTAACAACTGCATTTCTCTCCCAGCAGAGTCATCAGACGACAGCACTGCCAAAGCAGTTACAGTGTGATGAAAGCAGCCCAGCCACAGTGCAGGTTACTGATCAAAGTAATACCTAAATGTTAATCATTTTTTAGTGATTTTTTTCATAAACTTCAAAATGTTTGAGTCTTTTTTCTTTCCAAATTTTCCAATGTTTTTTTCCCCCCAATTCAGCCATTTTCAACACAGAGGGGAAAAAAAAAAAAAAAGAAGCAGAAAACTGCATCTACCACCGGGGGGAGAGGCAGTTTGGGATTCACACTTGAGTGAAAGGAACACAAATAAGATACTCAGAGGAAATTAATGGGGATAAATTGAAGGAGGGGAAATTTAGGTTAGATATCAGGAAGTTTTCCCTGTTCTGGTGGTGAGACACTGTTCCAGGGTGCCCAGAGAGGCTGTGGCTGCCCCAACCCTGGCAGTGTTCACAACCAGGTTGGATGAGCCTTGAGCAACCTGCTCTGGTGGGAGGTGTCCCTGCCCAGGGCAGGGCTTGGGGCTGGGTGATCTTTAAGTTCTATTCCCACCCTTAAAACCCTCTGATTCCATAAAATAGTGGAGGAAAACCGAATCCTCCCAAGCCCTCAAGGGGGGTGGGGGGAGCCGCACTGCTTCCCTCTCCCAAACCACGCAAGGCCTCGGAGCGGCCGGAGAGAACTAAACCCGAGGGGAGCAGAGCC
>NW_008674213.1:0-10064 GCF_000695815.1 Acanthisitta chloris
AGTCATGCTCCAAAAGAGATGTATCAGGAAATAGATGAGGAGTCTTACAAAGCTAGGTGGGTTTTTATCGATTTATCTAAGAACTGAGATATTCTCTACTAAATTTTCTTAAATAGATATAATTACAAATGCAAACAAGGGAGAAAAATAGGTCTTCATCTTAGATGAACTGAAAATTTAGGCTGCACTGAGCCATAGTTTTGATATGAGCTGTCACTGCATTCAGTGCATCATGGTAAGGTATTACTTACTCACTTAGAGAATTTGTTTCATGTGGTATCAAATACCACTATTACAACAGAAGTATGTGCTGATAGTTTATAGCTGCACAGGGTGTCAAGAATTGCTCCTTTTTTCCTAAAAATATTTATACACTCTTGATTGGTGCATTGGCATTCTCTGACCTTCCAGAGTTAGTCAAATAATCCATTGTACAAAATAATTCATCAAATGTGCTCTTCTTACTGCCACTCGGACACAAACCAGTTCTCCTCTTGTGTTCATAAAGACTTACTAAGTAGTTTATGCAGTTAAATACTTTCTTTTGTGTTTTTAATGACTGTACTCTTCGGGTGCTTAATAGTCTGTCAGTCTGCTGTGCCCTGATACAAAACTGGTGCTGTTTTTTCACTCCCTTTTTGATAGAATGTAGCCCTTGCCTTGCACTTTTTAAGTATACTACAAGGATGAACAAAAATGCCCTTTAATGTCTGTACAGATTGCTGGACAAAACCATACTGAAACCTTGAAACATTTCAATTTTGTTAATAATATGGATTAAATGATCCCATTGATTTAAGGAATGTTATCCAACAGAAATGCAGTGAAATAGTCTATCTCAATTCACAGCAATGTTAAAAATCTTTACACTAAGTGATTTGGCATTTTCCCAGTCTGCCAGCAGGACAGTCTAAAATGCAAAACTATCTGTAAAAAATCAAAGTATCAAAGTTGTTCATTGAAATTTAGATGAAAAGCTGATTCTCAGGATTTCTGTTGATGGCAATAATCTTGATACATTGCCATTGGTGAGTGCTACTTAATAAAGCATCACTAATTTTCTCAACAGATTTTGCTGGTGGATGCTGTTTTTCTGCAAAATCGAACATACTGTCATAAAACTGAAAACTCTGTTCATAAATCCAAAAGTTTCTTTTACTTTCCATCACACTTCAACTGCCCTGTGAGGTTTCAATGCATGTCCACTGCTATCCGAAAGTATTTTTGAAAGACTTCTTAAGTAATATTTTTAAGAAAAATATGACAAGATTATGTATCCTTTTTTTAATTATATTTTGGTATTAATTGCTTTCAGAACAGTGAAGCATTTCAGTGCAGGCATTAAAGGTGCATCATATAGTGTGTGTTGTTAAAGCTGTTTAAACCTTCGCACAGTGCAGCTCACAATGTCAAAAGGCAATGTTTGGCATTCCACCATTATCAGGAAAGCTTTAGATAGTTTATTGCCCATTGATTGTATTGATTGCAGCTGGAGGCATTGGTAGCATAAATAGAATGTCTTTAATTAGTCAGAACGTGTGATTAGCTTTTCTGTTTTAAGGAGATAAACTAACTTCTTTAATAAGTTCACCGAGAAAAATACTCTGTAGTCAGAATAAAACTACAATAAACATAGGCCACAGTGTGTGTTTCTCAGAATATTCATAGAATCATAGAGTCATAGAATTTAGGGATTGGAAGGGACCTTACATATCATCTAGTCCCAACCCCTCATGCCATGGGCAGGGGCATCTCATCAGTAGATCAGGTTGCTCAAGACTTCATCCAGCCTGGCCTTGAACAACAATATTGCTGGTTGTCTCCATGCTGGGCTCAACTTTTAGTCAAGGTCTAACAAATTTTCCAGGAATTGACTGCTACCCTCTGTCTCACACATCGAAACACACATGCTTTAGTTGCTTCCGTTGTGGAAAAGTCTGTTGGGACTGCTAGACTGCAGCATCTGTCAGAATTACCACTGTAAAACTACTTCTCAGAAGTTTATCAATCAACTGCCAGCAGTCACTCTCTACTGAAATTTGGCCAAGAAGATTTCAGCACACTTGAGATTGTTTTAAAACTTCTTTTCAAGATTTTTAGGAAAAGTTAATTTAGGCCTTGCTAGTTAACTTGTGGGAGTAATAAACCATTTTTAAATGTATATTGTGTAAAATGTTTTAACCTTAAAAGTGACATTAAGTCAACAATTAATACCTAATACTGTAATGTTTTGATTACTCCTTTTGGTGGGAGGGATTTGAATAGCAAACCAGTTTGTTTTTCTTGGACATTGAGAGAAAATAAACATGATCTGATACTGTCTTAATAGAGAATATTAAATTGGAAATATAGGAAATATAGGAAATATTAAATTTGCCATCACATCTCTGTTACCTCCCTTTAAAATCCCTAGATCTCACATTTGCACCTTCCAGAGAAAATAATCATTAATCACCTGAATGAGATGCATCAAAATCAATACAAAGATGAAACTAAACAGCTCCTTTACACAAGAATTGACTCCAAAAAATGAAGGACAAAATCAAAGATAAAATCACACAGATACTCACAAACCATCCCATCTCTGATTTCTCAGATGTGATATTTCAGGCAGATCTTCCAGAGATGAGACTTCAAACTAAAATTCATCAATTTCCTGAGTAATAAGAACTATTAATTTAGCAGAAATACTGGTTTAATGACATACTATTACGCTGCTCCCTTAATGTTCTCTAAATGAATTCCCTCTTTTTTTCCATTGGAGGTAATTGCCTTATTATCTTTCTTTCCTTCCTACTAACATCCTCTCTGCTTTCCAGGTACCAACTGTTTTCTTTAGAAATTCTCTGATACATGTTTTATATGTATCTTTAAACCCTTCTGGTTTGTGCCAGACCTGTTGAACTGCATATGTACCCTAAAGCTTCTTTACTTTTCTAACTATATTTGTTGCTCTGACTGAGATAAGTAACTTTAGAAGCGAGAACTGTCTTTCCACTGTCCTTGCACCACTTTTGCTTCAGCAGTTGTCCCAGCTGGATCTGGTGGAAGAAAGAGTAGCTTGGGAAGTGGAGATGTAGATGAGCACTAATAGTTCTTCCTTACCTTCCCTAAAATTGATGCAGTTTCTCTGAGATTTCCTTTGCTGACTTTGTGTTTTGGTGCAATTGTAGAGAATCAAGTAAGTGTTGATGCTTTGTGCTCTTGGATCACATCCTATGAGCGTGGTCAGATTCTAGGGTTAGGCTCACAGTGGCTGTTTCTGAGGCAGCACAAGCCACACATGCAAGTGACAGAAATGGAACATATATTCTATCATGCCACCAGATATCAGCAGGCATTCTGTTCCTTAAAATTGCTGAAGTTTTGGTGTAAACAAAGAGCCTTTGGCTTTGGCTTTAATCAGGGAATGCAGATAGAGTGAGCAACAAGATGCAGAGCTAATCATGAGAAGTCTAGGCAAGCATATTGCTGTGTGGATTCGTTGTACCAGTTCTCACTGAACAGCAGAGGAGAAGAAGACTTGGTTGTGAAGTTGGCCATATGCATGAAAATAATATGATGGTTTAAAAAGAATTTTAAGAATGTTGTCTATGTTTTGAAATTATGGGAAGTTCAATATCTCTTCCCTTAAATCTGCTATACTACTTGCTGTATTTCTACACCAGTACTTCTGTTTCCTGAGGCAGAAAATTGTTTTTTTCCATTTTGACTGCAAACAGAGAGGTGGTTGTCCCCTGATTCACCCCAGATTATGCATACATGCCAACAGGAGATGATGTGGAATCAATAACAAGTCCAGAAGTAGCAGAAAAGCTAACAAACAAAAAAAGCAGTCGGCATATTTTAGCAGTTATACCAGATGACTGAGCTTTGCCAGATTTCTCTGTCAGAAGCAAATTGTACATGAAATCATGAAGGTTTTTCATAAAATAGAAATGTGTTACCTGTTCCCTTGGTGTTGGACAATTGAGTTGAGACAATTACAGTCTGGCAATGTGAAGAAATCTACCAAACTCTGGAAAAATTCATCCCTTTTAGACAAAGCTATGGATGTTGAAGTTACCTCTACAGCTCTGGCTAATCTCTCTGGCCTCTAGCACAAGTTCACATGCAAAATGTTTTTGTGCCAGCTGTTGGAACAGCCATGGCCAGACATAAGTTGAATCAACCCCAAACCAAGTTTAATTTACTCTTTAGAGCTGCACTGCTCCCATCAGCATGAAGCAAACATAAGGGAATTTATCACCTTCCATTGCTCTTGCCTTGCAGTGAAATGGATTGGTCAAAAAAGATGGATCTGATTCTATCAAAACGAGATGATTCACTGAGGTCCCTAAACTTCTGTGTTCAAGTGTTTGTTGACTTGCAGCTATTTAGTCCAGTTAATGATTATATGGAAGCTTTAATGTGTTAGAGCTCTTTATTGCTGAAGAGGAGAGAAGGGAACTTGAGGAAATATCAGCTATGCAGTGTGCAGAGATTAGTTTCATGTGGGAAAAGAGTTGCAAGACATGGTCACCTGCACAGGAATGTGTTACCTTTGTGACTCAGATGTGTCCTTCCAGGGCTATCTTTCTCCAACTGACAATACAATATGAGTGACTTTGTCACTGAACTGCAGTTAAATTTGCAATAAAAACCAGTAACAATAACAGTAAGTAACAACAATAACAATAAAAACAACTGCTCTGTTTTCCTTTCTTTGAGCTGCAACAAAGACAGTGTTTCATAAAGTGTATGTGAAATGAGCATTGAACATTGCATGAAGGTCTGATAATGTGAAAAACTATCACCAAATAGTGTCCAGGAGAGACATAAATTGTCCATTAAATTGTGAAGAGGTGAAGAAGGTCCATAGTCTCTCCTCTGTGATAAAGATCCCATCAAAATTTTTTTCTTTATAGAAGTAAAATAGATGTGACAACTGTGAGAAGAAGAGTCCTCTGTATAACCAGTAGGTAAAATGTTATGCTCAATGACAGACTTTTATTTATAACATAAAACACTCTAACAACAAAAAGCTGTTAGAAAGAATTCTTTCTGATGTATTTACCTAACAACACTTTTTAATATATCAGCAATAGCATCCAGACTCAATCCAATGTTTTCTCTTTAGAAAACTGTTAGTAGCTTCCATTTCAAGCCTGAGCTGAGCTCTAACTCACCAACCACCCAGACAGGGAAGGATACACCACTTACTCTGTTACCCTGTTCCAGGGGCTCCAAGCATGGCCAAGTCACTGGTAACCAAACCAAACACCTCTTGTGTTGGTCTTTAAGCCTTTTCTTGTCATGGTCTTTAAGCCTTTTTCCTTTGAGGGAGTAAGAATCAACTTGACCCCCATGATTTCTCATCAACAGAGATTGTTTAGTCCAAGTCTTTATTCCTCAGAAAAGCCTCTCATGATTCCCAAAGGCTGTCAGAGTACAGCTCTGTGGATTATGGATGGCACCTCATGTACAGCCATAGCTGAAATCTGCAACCCAAACCTGAATTCCACCTCAGATTGGAGTGTGAACAGAACAGGTGAAAAGGCTAAGCAATGAAGGAAGTCCTAACATTTAATAATTGTATTGACTGTAAAGTTTATTTTTATGCTAATAAAATTCAGTTGATTTTGTTTTGGCACATTTGACAACCTGCAATTTCCTTGGCATTTTTTTTTTAATAATCAAAAGAATTGGAACAAATAGGAACACAAACTGTGCTTTTATGAATGATATTTTGATCTGGTTTTTTTCCAGGGACTGGTTGAATGTGCTCAGTCCCCTCATCATTCCTGGAAGCCAACAACTGGAAGAGCACACTAAATCTTCAACAAAACAGAGTACTCAAGGTAGGAATTTATGGAGACACTGAATAGGACCTGGGTATAAAGACATCTCTAAATGTTCCTTCTGTGGTGCTGGTGCTGCCTTTCCAGAGTTTTCTATAATGCCACTTTTTGCTTTGAAGTTCTCTTATTTATTTATTATTCTCAGCTCAAGGTAGCCGAGTTTTCCACACAGTATTATTTGCCTCTGCTAGAAGAATAACTTGCAGTTTCTGCCACTATACAGATTAACTCATAAAAAATGCATCTTATTTGTTTAAAATAAGGAATTTATGCTAATGTGGATGGCAAACCTACGTAAGAAAGAACACACGGACTAAACATTCTTATTCAGAGGCACAATTATACTTGCATAAGAGATATTTCTCTTATGAAGAAAAATTTCTGGTTTAGCCTTAAATGAAATCTTAGCATGATTTCCTGAGGACTTTTGTCACCAGTGGTGCAGGTTTTGTTTATTAATGGTGTTCGCTAGAAAATGGCAAAGAACTTCACTGAAACTAGAAAGTCAACAACAGAATAAAGAAAACACCTTGTTTTTTCAAATGCCCTTTTTCCTATCAGCTATCTTAGGAAACAGGGTAAAGTCATCATCAGAGAATGGTTGGGGCTGAAAGGGACCTTGAAGACCATCCAGTTCTAACCTCCCTGCCATGCACAGGGACACCTTCCACTAGACCAGGCTGCTCAGAGCTCTGTCCAACCTGGCCTTGAACACTTTCCAGGGTAGACATCTACATTTTTCTTCAAGTCTCAGGAATTCACTGTGAACTCTCATAAATCTGGCCCATGTGTTTTGGCTGCCCAAGGGGTAAAGATATCTCAGTGATTTACTGTCTAAAATAAATTATGCCCCTCAAATTGGCAATATTTTCATAGACATATATTTGTAATTATTTATGACAGCAAAATAGGATTTTGCTGTCAGGAAGGGACCTTGCTTTGAAGAATCAAGTAATATGTTGTGTTAAGGGTCCTAAATAAGCCAAAGAGAATGGGATGATAATCCTTGAGTTAAAGCCATGTTGGATAAAAATTTGTGATAAGTCCCAGAGGACATTTTCATGTTAGTGTAATGAAATCCAAGGCTGCAGTAAAGCTATAATTTCTGTAAATTTAAAAATAGTGTTACTAACTTTAAAGAGCTTTAAAATGAAGTATATTTGGGAATTTGTATTACTTCTGTTATTCACACTGGGACTTCCAAACAGTTTTGTGATCCTAAACTTATTTTCCTTTAAGCTGAAATATTTTACATCATGTGCCCATGATTGCACATTTGGAGAACAGAGAATGTCTATATGCCATAGATTTTTATTTTGGCTTTCGATTTTTGTGCCTTTATTCAGTGAAATTCTGACTCATGTATATGTATGATGTTTGTCATGTTGATAACTTCCTACAAAAACTTTTCTGTTCTCCAAAAAAGTCCAAAACACCTGCTGTGGAGGAAATAAGAGAATGACAAAGCCAATCCATGATTCCCTCCCCAAACAGGACAGTTTGGTTTTTTTCTGAACACCCTTCTCTATTAAAGTGCAGAGAACTGTCAGATTAGATTAAACCCATCAAACATTGGAATCTGTGTGTTTTCCTAGATATCTTGGTTTTAAAAAATCTTGATGGACCATGGTAACAAGATGCTTTGGAATGTCATTTTTGAAAGAGATGCTAAGTACATTTTGTCCTGTGATATATCTCTAGGTCTTTGGGCAAAATTTTTTTCCTAATCACTTCACTCCAGGTCAGTTATCTGGTGACAAAATAACTGGTTCATTACCAACAGTTATGTACTAGATCTGAGCAACAAACTGAATGCTCAAATCCATTCCAGAAAATTCTACTGCCTTACTCTCCTTCACCTTTTCTTCTTTTCTTTAATATCAGATTAAAAACTGAGTTAATTTTCATGTTGGTAATTGAATTAAGTGTCCCAAGATTATTCTGTGTGTGTGTGTGAACAGTTTTCCAGTATTCCAAGTATCACAGGGCAACAAAAGCATATTATCAGTACCGAAAATCTGCAGTGAATCATGATGGATTCAAGAGATCAATTTTATCTAAAAGTATCCTTAAAGAAAAATAGAATAACATTAGTAAATTAATAAAGATTTATTAATTCTTATATTTAGAAAAAATCTTTAAGTTGAGGCACAGCTTTGGGGAAAAAAGCTGGTTCGTTAATCAAGTATTTTGCTCTAAAATTCCTTAACATTTGCACAATCCATTAGTTAAATTGGGAGATGCAATAAGAAGTAATCTGTTCAACAGGTTTCACAAGACAACTAGGAGGAAAGTTTAGACTCATAAATATGATAAATTTCCATAGATTTTTCCGTTATTGAGCATTGATATTTCTGAGGTATAGATAGTTTCATTTATCTTAACAAGAAAGTCTCCACAGTAAGTGACAGAGCCATAAATTTTCTGGGACTTAGTTTTTGGCAACTTGGTCTTAAGACCAAGACATAAGGTTATCATGACTCTGGGAATCACAGCACTGCATAGTCTTTCTTGGGCTACAGCTGCTGACCAGAGGTGTATGGTAACCCTGCAGTACATAATTACAGTATAGATTTGAGCACTGTAGTTCACTGTTCAAAGATCATCTCAGAGAAAATATTAGCAGTATTCATACCAACACACCTTCTGCTGACAGCTGATCAGTGCAGGATCTTCTGTCAGGGTCAGAATATGATCCATGTGATCCATGTACCTTAAAGTGAGATTTGCTACAAGATATTTTCTAATATTGAAACCTAGAATATGCTGAAAATATATTTCTGTGAGAAGAGAAATTATTTACTTTAGTTCTCCAGACTGTGGTGACTATGTAAACAGTGTTAATACAATCCAAATAACAACACAATTATTTGTACATTAATTTCAGAGTTCAGGAAAAGCTGCCACATGCCTGCCCTGTTCTTTGTTATATGGATTTAGACATCTTTATCAAGTCTTCCTTCAGAAAAACAATAGCTCCCCTGATTTCATTGGGGCAGCATTTTATTTCACATGACAAGTATTCACAGGTACTAACTACCTTCAGTCTTCTTTCAGCTCAAAACAAAAAAAATGCTCATCCCTCAAATGTATGTCACAGACCTCAGCTTTCATTTAAAATCAAGTTACTTTCTCACCTAAAAATGCCATTGAAATTTTTAGTGATTTAAGAACAAAAGCTTTGATTTTGCTTTCACCATGATATGCAAATTGAACTGCCAAGAGGCTTTTTCATGCAATTCTGAGCAGCTTCAACCCCAAAAGTGTGGGTGGTGGCAGCATAAACAGCTATTGACATTTTCTTTGAAACTGACCTTTTTATCAGTTCATTTGCCATGGGCACTTCATAGAATCATAGAATCAACCGGGTTGGAAAAGACCTCCAAGATCAGCAAGTCCAACCCTACTGTGGTTACTAGACCATGGCACTAAGTGCCACATCCAGTCTCATCTTGAAAACCTCCAGGGATGGTGAATTCACCGCCTCCCTGGGCAGCACATTCCAGTATCTGATCACTGTCTCCATAAAACATTTCTTCCTAATATCCAACCTAAACCTCCCCTGGCAAAGCTTGAGTCTGTGCCCTCTTGTCCTGCTGCTGGTTGCCTGGGAGAAGAGACCAACCCCCACCTGACTCCAACCTCCTGTCAGGGACTTGCAGAGGGTGATAAGGTCTCCCCTGAGCCTCCTCTTCTCCAGGCTGAACACCCCCAGCTCCCTCAGTCTCTCCTCATGGCACTTGTGCTCCAGTCCCTTCACCAGCCTCGTTGCTCTTCTCTGGACCTGCTCCAGCACTTCAATATCCTTCCTGAACTGAGGGGCCCAGAACTGAACTCTTCATTCCTACCTATGGCACACAATGAACCACTTGAAACCAGAAAGATGGCTTCTAACACAACTTGTACATTGCTTGAGTCTTAGAAAAATATCACTTAATTTAAGCAGCAGTTCTATTTAGGAAGAAGAAGAACAGAAGTGATGTTTTCATGTGTCTGTTCAAAACTGACTACTGCATGCTGTCACTGGAAATTTGTTGCAACACCAGAAATGCTTTAAAATGCATGTAGTGGTCGTGTGAGATGCTAAAAGAAAAAGGTATGTCTCAAAAACTATGTTCTCTTCTTGGTCACATAAAAATACATGCATGGGGTTATTGCTATAAAGGCACAAATCCTGGATGCAGTCTAATTCTGACTTGGTATGAATTCAAGGCACATAGGGAA
>NW_008674213.1:10075-24623 GCF_000695815.1 Acanthisitta chloris
AGAATTTCTTATTCCTAACTCAAACCAGGGAGTATATTGAGGGGCCAGTTCCAAAGTAAAACAGGGAGGAGATTTAAGCTTAGAGAAGAAGAAAGAATCATTTTTAAGAGAAGCAGAGGCAGTGAAAAGCAAAATAATAAAAGGAAGAATGCAGTGGAAATAACAACATGGTTTCAGGTGAATTTGTAAGGCTGTGTGAGGGAGTGAGGCATGACCACCATTTGCTTGTGTACTATGATCTGAAGCAGAGAAAAAGACATTCAGCTCTTCCCCTCCTTTCTGCACTGCGTAACTTTCCCCAAGAGCTATCCAAAGAAAGTATCTCGGTTAACCTCCTTTAGCCTCCCAGGCCTGATGAAGTACTCACAGCAGGGAGGGCAACAATTTGCCATTACCTTTTTACCTTTGGTTATAGTCAAAGACAGTTTCTTTCTGATGGTATTTGTTAATGCTACTGAGGAAACAAAAATGCAGTCTCTTCTGAAACAATAAAGCACACACTTCTGTATGCATTAAATGCACCAACCTACTTTCTGTTCTCCAGATAATGTAACCTATATATTGTTGTGTGATCCTGGCTGTAAATAGACTCTGAGCGTGGGAAACTGCTGCTGTTGGCAGAACAGGCCATTACTTATTGTGAAGTGTTAGGGCACACAAAGCATTCAGTTGGTATTAGCAGTCTGAGAATGGGATGAACATTTACGATGAAATTCAAGATACAGATTGCATTCAACTGTGAATTATTCCCTATCAAAAAGCTATAGATCGAATAGCTTAGATTCAGCTTAGAAGAAAGACAGAGAGGTTCGAAAAAGGAGCTACAATATAGAAAGCATCTGTAATAAAAGTCTGTCTGGCTTTATCAGTATATTTTAGGCTAAGGATTCATTTCTGTTACCTGAAAACATTCTTGCATTTTATATGACTTTAGAAAGCCTAGATTTAAAATTTTTATTATCCGGAAGAATCTTATTTCCTTTTGATATTGAAAGCTCTTTTGTACAGATTTACCTATACTGGATATTTAGGTGACATATTGGATAGAAGACATTCAAATTCTTTCATTCTTACAGGCCTTAAGTACACACTGACTGTCTTTTTTCAAGCTGAAAAACTATTTGGAAGGTTATTGAGGAAAATACCACTTAGGAATACTTTGATCAGTAGAGATACTTCTGGTGAACTGCTCCACTGGACTTGGAAAAGTCCAGTTGTTAAGCAAGCTCTGACTGACATCATTTCACCTCAGCTAAATACAGGTCTTCAGAAATGTAATAAAATTGTGAATTGCTGTTATCTTGAAGGTAACAATTCAGAAGTCTTAAGATTATACACTTCAATGAAAAAAATCTCTCACATCTGACAGAAAGGTATTTCCATGTTATTGTCCGAGGTAATAAGAGTGATTTATTCTTACTTTTTCCACTTCACACAGGTGAAGATGACCTCAGTGCTGAAGAAGATTTTGACTCTTTCATATGATCCATGTCTGAACTGTTCTTTTGGTCCAAACTCTGCAAAGTACTATGAATTGGCATAGTCAGAGCATGAGAGGATGCCATGTACTATTCACACTAGGTTTATCTTGCAACTTCTTATAAAATGTGACTGAGCTGTATAATTTATTGCATAACTTAAATTAAACAATAGTTTTGCAACCAAATTATTATATTTTGCAAAGTGTCTTATTTTTAGAGTTTTGTATTAAGTTGTAATACAGTGGAAAATCACATAACATGAAAGCTCCTTGTGCCTAAGACAGTTGTTAGTCTGATTTATTTCCAATATTCACAGCTTCCATATGAAAACAAATGAAGCTCAATCAAGGAGGTTGATTCTGTTTATCTGCAAATTATGGTTTCACTCAAATTAGAAAAAATCATTACTTGCTTGCTGCGTATTTTTAATTGGTCTGAGCTGTCTTATTTTTAAAGAAATTCCTCCATTTCATAAGCTCACTCTGCCTTTAGTCCTCAGAGAAAGCAGCATTTTCCTTATCTCCAAGGAACTCTCTGCTGTTGCACATGAGGGCAGTGGGATGATGTGAGGGCTGTAGGGTGGTGCAGTGTGAAGAATTTCCAGGTCTGTGCATGGGCAGTTTACAAATCTAGACCACAACAAGGTGTACATGGCAGACCCTGAGGGTGCCAGTTGCTCTCTGCTTTCCTGTTGCAACATCACAGGGCTGAGGAGCAGTGAGATTGCCTCAACACTCAAACATTGGAGCCTTGTTTCAGGTAAGGCAAGAAGGTGTGGATGTGATTGTTGTGGGAAGCTGTGCTTGGAGTGCAGCTCAAATGTGTTGCTATTAGTTTTTCCATCTTGTAATAGAAGAATTTAACTCATCTCTGTTGGGTTTCACTGGGTTTTCAGTGAAGGTCCTAAAGTTCTGACTTAGAGTTTTAAACTGCCTGCATCACTATGCATTTTGGTTTTATGGTACGTAAAATGCCTCTATTGATCGTGGAGAAAGATTGTAGATAAAAACCAGACCACACATCGCATTTGAAAATGAAATCATTCTGTGAAATGAATAAATACTGAGCATGTGTTTTATTTGGTTTATTTATTCATGTATTTATTACTGTGCATGTATACTGTAGGACTTTGCTCTAAAATCCAATTCACCTGACCCTGATGTTTCTGCATTGTTGTAGCTACTGTTGGCTCCAAGCAGTGCCTGACATTTCCAGCCCCAAAGCAAGAGCAGTTCTCATTGCCCCTAGCCTTCCCCCAACCCCCAGGACACTTGCCTAAAGGGTAAATAAATCATTAAAACATCAGCTTCCAAGTACTGAAGAAAAAGGTGTTGGGCAGGGGTTGCCCATGAAACAAGAAGTCCAAGGAGTTGTGTTGTAATGGAGTTGAGCTAGTGGAACAGTTTTAGAGTCCACCAGTGCAATACATAACACTTTTCTGGAAACAGCTGAAAGGAATGTGAAAATCACAGGGCAAAAGTGATCTATAGGCATTTCTGGTGATTCTTGTTCTAAGTTTCTACTTGATTATATGCAGTGCTATTCCACTGTAATTATTTGCAAGCTGACTACTCAGTGAATTTTTAAGAGTAATGTATTTGAATGTCATAAAGTGAGCTTAGTGAGCTCACTGGCAAGTGATTTAACATTATATGTCAGTAAATTATATGTAATTATGGATCCCAGTTAATGAATATCTTAGAATCAATTGAAAATGCAGTTGTTAATAGTGACTTGGCATAAGATCAGATTGTGTATTTGGCTCTGTGGCAGGTACAAACATATCACCACAAATTGATTCAAGCAAGAGTAGCACTGAAATCCACAGGAAGACAGATACTGTGCTGAGATAATTTACTTACCCCGCCTTAGCCAGAAAGATTTGTACCTGTTCTTGCTAATGCCATAATCAGTTTAAAAGTTCAATGAAATCATAATTTTGACCTTCAAAACTCAGGTGCTGCCTTGTACATGCTTGTGCATATCTAACTACTTCTTAGCATCATTTAATGATCAGGACCACACTCCCTCTCTCTGGGGCAAAGGCTGTTTAAAAAGTGCTGTTCATTTTCTTTCCATAGCTGCCTGTCTCAGGAGTGGTTGGGTGTCCTAGGGCACCACTGTGAGTCCAGTCTGAGGCACTGATGCTGCTGAAATAGCCACTCACATTGAAGAAAAATAAACCAACAAACTACTGGCTGCAAACTGGTGTCAAATAGATTGTCTGCCACTGCCTGTCTGGGTAGTTGTGCTTGTTCTGTCTTCACAGCAGGCAACCACTAACCTGTCACACACTGAAGTGCACCAGTGGACATCCACAGCTTGGCCAAAAGGGAGTCCTTGGACAGTTCACACTCTTATCTCTACCTTTAATGAGATAAGGACACAGGTGGGTAACAACAGTAGGTTCAGGGTCAGTCTGTTGCTCCAGACAGGTTCATAGTCAAGTCCAGCTACACTCTGTTTTCTTATCATTAGCACAGTAGGATTTTATAGGTAAGCAGGTAGTATCCTCCTTTTCAAAATCAGCAGTTTGGGATCCTTGCCCTTTGTGTTCTAGTTAGCAGCTTTATGTCTCCACCATCCACGGGGATTGATTGCTGTGATGCTGTGAACAACACCTGTGAGTTGAGCGGCGCGAAAGGCTCACAAGGGCTACGAGTTTTGCTCACAATGTTTTTCTTAATCATCGTCCTGCGAACCAAGAACTAAAGCACTGCTGACACACAGCAGGCTTTCTGTTGAGCCCATTTGTCAAAGCCAGCAGTTATGGCAAGTGATGAGGAACACAGAGATTTGCTCCTCGCAGTCCTGTGCGATGTTTTAGCCCATGAGAATCACACAGCTCTCACTAGAGCATGTTCTCCAACAGGTAAAGACCTGTGTCTGGGCATAAAGGTTCAGGTTAATGAAACTGCAGGGATTTATTTCTACAGACCCAGTATCAGTTACGATTTTGGGGAACAGAAATTTTGAAATGCAGTACATTTTGTTAAGGACTCGTTAGTGTTTCTTGGATCTGCATTGGAAATAGAAGGATTGAAATTAGCTTGGGAGAGCTGCTGGAGTCAGCAGATCACAAGTCAATCAATTGGTCTCTCAGGACTTTCTATGTTCCTTACACACATGAGGTGTGACAGACATCTCTGCTGTGTTTCCCCTTGCTAAAAAACAGTTAGCAGCTTTCAGGTAGTCCAGAAGGAAGAAGAAATCTTTAAAACACTTTTTACTGTTTTAAACCACAGCCCAGAGCAGTGTGTTTGTGTCACTGGAATGATTCCCCCCATTTCTCATTCTTTTTGACTTAGGTCCATCCATCAAGGTTTTCTCCAAAGTTCAACCAAATAACCAGGTCTCAGCCTGCAGCTCCCTGTGGACACTGAGGTGCAAGTCACTGACACCTGGACTCCTCCAAGCAGCTGTTGGACTTGGTAATCTTGCAGTACTGTCACACATACCCAAGTGTTGTCTGTGCATCTGAGCCTCATTATGCCAAACAAAGAACACACTCTGTCCTAAGGAGCTTACAGTAAGAAATCAATATTGATTTTTCTCCTCTGCTGCTGTGGTTACTAGGTGAGAAAATATGAAAAGTCATGTTTTATTATTCACATATTCTTCAGCCATAAAGTATTCTGTTCAGCAGCACATCCTCTGAGCACTGGGTCAGACATCAAGGATGCACAGGCTGAAAAATTCTGGAAGATAATTTTGCATAATGCATTTCATATTCAACTTATTTTTCCATGGTATTTCTTTGTTTCAGAAAAGGGCTTACTTTTATAAGCAATGGGCTACATGTGAAATAAAAAGACAATCCAGTCTGTCTTTTCTAGGTGGTATTGCTGATAATCACCACTTTTCTCATGGTTACTATAGTAACTTGGCATCCTTATCTGCCACCTTTTTTGGCACCTTGAAAAAAACTATTTAAATTCAGTTCCCTGATAAACTGAAAGCTTGGCTTCGTGATACCCATGGGAGTATGTAAGTGTAACAATAATATTTGTCACTTTTTCTTATTTGGTGTTTAACTTGCTCGTTAGCAGCTGTACAGGCAGGTCTAACTGTGATGTTCTGGGATCCTGCTGCAGGCATTGTAACCAGCACAAATGCAAAAGTCCTGGATGAAACCCCAGAAAGCTCCCAAGGGCTCACATGCAGCAGCCCACGATGCAAAGACCTGAGCAGGATTTTGCTCTTATCACACTACTCTAAAAGCAGTTCTGTTTCCAAGTTTGACAGTTTTCAAGAGGACAAATAATCTGTGGGCATTAAACTACATGGTGAGAATTATTATGAAGGCTCCTGTGGTAAATCAGTGGTGAATCAACAATCTCATTATGCTTTTAATCCCTTTCCAAGTATGTGCCATCCAGTCTGCATGGCAGATGAAAGTGGACTCGGGCTGGGGATGCTGAGGAGCTGAGAGACATTTTTGGAGGGGAGTTCAAGGCCAATACAAACACCAGGTGCCCCAATTGGTCATGACTTCCCCAGAACTTCTATCTCTTTTTTTGTTCTATGGGCACCAAAATGGTGCTCATGATAAAGGTTTTTCTAGTTCCATCAAAATGTGGCCCAGATAGGTCCCTCTGCTTACCCTGCAGTTAAGTACCCTCATCACTGGCAGAGAAAGGAGATGTTGACACCTGAACAGCTGCTGTTGGTTTCTGGCCATTGGGCACAATGGTCCAACACATTTTGCTGTAGCCAGAGCATTCAGTGATCCATCCCTGCAGCTGTGGCCTCTTCAGCAGATCTCAGGATTTTACTTTCTTATCATGTTCTTTTGCCAGGAGTCTTGAAGAGTGAATAGATAGTTTTGAAGAGCAGACAGGTTTGGAAGGAATGTGGTTGCTAAACAACAGAGGAAAAACGCTATCAAGAGCCATTAAGTAAAATGCAAATTTGCTTTTTCAGTGTGGCTGGGGGGACGGACACTGTGTCCTCATCCCACTCCTCACAGATCTCCTCCCCTGGCCACTGCCAGAGAAGAGGTACAGGTTATGCCAATAGCAGGTCCTCTGCACTGACCTGTACAGCCACAGTAAAATATTTTTCATAAAGAAACCCAGCTAAGCTCCCAGTACAACTGTTGCCAGTGTGGTACTGCTAGTGTACTTCAAACAATGTTTACATTGCACTGCTTAGGGTTTTTTCCCTATGAAAAAGTTTGTTATTGGATGATTGTGCATTTTATCTGCATGGGACACCAAAAAACCTTAGGTCACAGAAACTGCTAACGTTGTTTTTAGAGCACTGCATATTTATTAGGCCATCTGCTGCAGCAGCACTCACGGCACAAACCTTCGTCCAGGCAATCTATTCACAGCTACTGTTTTACCACCTGATGTGCAAAATATCAAAGCTCTGGATGCATTTATTAGTGTGCTGACTAATTTTCCAATAAACTCACAAAGCTCAAGAATCATCCCATGCAAGACTTTTCTGTACATTAGGCTGCTGTTTTCTCACCAGGGCTTGAGAGGAGCGGCTGAGGAGGAATCCCATGGTGTCAATAGGTTTGTTGTGCCGAACACACAGCTGGGTGAGACTGCATTTTGTCATTCCAGCCTTGTAAAATGGATCCTGACTAGAGGGTCTGGCAGATACCTGTACATTTCTCATGTGTCTATGTGAAGCCCAAATGAAAATAGCTGCTGTTTTCGCAAGGTCCAAAATAAAAAGGCAAGTATCTTTTCAGAAACAGCCAGTTCCAAAGTAGCACTAATGCCTGGGCAAGCTGTGTTATGTTCACAAAAATACCAGAAGGTGATCCAGCTTTTGGGTTTCCTCACTGTCTTTTCTAGTAACTGAAGAGCCTTTGTGGTGAGGGTGGACTGAGAGGTTCTGCTCTGAAGTGTTAACATGGTAAAATGTGTGCAGACACATCCTTGCATGGGGCTGTCCATCAAGCTGCTGGGAGGGGGCAGAGGAAGACAGGGATGGACAAGAGGTGTGTAGGAGAGTCTGAACACCCATGAAGGGCTCCTGCCATCCTCAGCATGTTGCTGGTCCCCTGTAGTGCCACATAGTTCTCCCAATGCCTCAAGAGTCCCAGGGTACCCAGCCCCAGCTCTGCCTTCCCTGAGGTAATACCAAAGGGGCCAGAGCTAAACACTCCCCTTGCTGTAGACCCCCAGACATCAGCCCAGGGCATTGTGTTCTGAGCAGCAACAACAGATGTTACTCAGAGGGATGTGTTTCATACAAGCAACAGACCCTTCTCGTGTGCACACTTAGAGCAAGGCTGGGACTCTACACTTGACCCAGTGCAAAACATGGACAATCCTCCAGCTCTTCCTCATCCTCCTCTCCTAATCCTTCAGGATGAGGCTCAAACAGCTTCACCCTGCCTGTGGGTGTCTGCTGTAGCAGCAGAGCTGGGGGTGGTGAGGCCCTGGCAGCTATCATGCCGTTGATACATTACTCCACAGTGCCCTGCTCACTTGCAGAGCATTATACCTTATTTAATATGATCTATATATCCTCATGTGCCAATAGAAGGAAATGTCTGATCGGTCTGTAAGGTGCTCAAAGGACTCATCTTTTACTGACATCTTCTGTTAACTTCCAGCTCGTGAGCAAATCAACATACAGCAGGTGCTGAACACCCCAGAGAAGTACATTGGCTCACATCGATCCATCATCCCATCTCCTTCTTGCCACTTCCCCTCCAGAGCCACCTGAGAGCTACATGTGCTCAGACAGAAGGTATTTAAGGTATTTATACCTTCCTCCAAGTGAAATAGGGGGCTCGATATTACTCTAGTGCACCGATCACGTTGAATGTAATTGTGGGAATGCTTTGCCACTGTTGCAGGTTAACGATGCATTGTTTAAATTGGAATGAGATGTTTGTAGTCAAATTTACAGCTGGAGTTGTAGCACTGAACACCAGGCACAGTCCTGGTGGGGCTGAGCCATGGTGGTGTTGGCATTGCTTGTGGCAGGAACTGCTCAGCCCCAGCACGGCTGGTGGCCCTGGTGAGATGCTGCCCCAGTCTCACTCCCTGGGACATGCTGTACCCTCTTTGGGGGGGATCTTGCCTCAGATCCCATCCATATGCACCCCAAGGCACCCAGAATCTAGAAAGCCCTGGACACGGGTGTTTGTAGGGTCCTGCATAAACAGCTGCTCTGGAGCCACCCAGTGAAACAAGGATAACAGTGCTAATTCACAAACTTGCCTTCCCTTCTGTTCCTCTGACACCTCCGGCTCTGCAGTCCTCTCAGCTATAAACTCAGTGCAATGAGATTAAAATGTACAACTACGTGACACCTTATAAACCACATAAATATGAACTGGCAAGGCCCCGTAATAATGAAGGATTTTGCACAAGATCTTCAGGCACTAATCCAGTCTCAAGGTTCTCTATCCACTGCAGTGGGTGTGCAGTGCCATTATGAAACTCTAACTGAATTATAACCTTTTATTCTTCTAAGGAATCTTTTTTCCTATCTTCAACAAGGTTTTATTTTGACCCAATCATGAACATAAAAAGCATAAGAAATACAAATTCACCTAGTGGTAGATTTGTTTTCTCTGCAAAAATGTGTGGCATTGTGATGCTAGAAAAAAACAGCTATTAACTTGGAGGTTATTTTAAAGCTAATGTATAGTTATTATTCTGTGGATTTTTTCCAAATGAAGAGTTTAGTTTGCTGAACAGTCCCTTTCCATTTGCTGCATTGATATTTCTCTTCCCCTGCATTAACACGTTACCAGATGTTATCAGAACGAATGGCTGTGCTTTTGGCTTGGAATTTTTCTTCCACATTTTTGACAATTGTTTTTTATGTCTAGCATAAATCACTGTAACACATGATCAAGTCAAATACATTCACTGCCTATGAATAGTTAAGTTACTGTTTCTCCTTTATGCAATTGCCTGTATCTGTATTTTAAAGCAGTTAAAGTCTTTCCTCGAGCACATGTACTGGCATATTTTTGTAGCTGGATCACTGAGCAGACTCTAACAGCTCTTAAGCAGCTCTCACACACTATCATGTAAATCCTTCTTAATTCACAGTTTATTGACCACAGTGGCTCTGGATGAGCATCTGATGCCAATCCCCTCCCGTGGGCAGAGTGCCACCTGCTACTAATTCACCATGGAAATTCCCAAAGTTCCTCTTGAAAAACTAATCCATGTGTTGCAGATCATCACTGCTTCCACAAGGAGATCAAGCTGGAGAGGTTGCACTGTTTGCAGTGGGTTGATGAATGGAATGAGGCACACCCAAGCAGACAGGAGCTTGATCCTAGTGGCACCCCTTGATCCTAGTGGCACCCTACAAGCTCATGGGAAAAGCCTCAGACTTGTGTGGGACAAGGGAGTGGGAGTTTCCCATCCCCATGAGCAGGAGAGTCAGGTCCCAGGAGGGACAGGAGGTGACACCCAGCACTTGGGGGCATTTGTGGGTGTAACCAACCTGACAGCATCCTGCCTGCAAACCTCCTGGGTGTCCCAAATCAGCACACACAACACCCAGGATACCATTTGTTCAGAGCAGTCTGCAGTCAGTGTGGGTAGAAGGGGGTTATTTTGCTCCTTTTATGGGCTGATTTATGACTTGTTTACTTGTATACCTCACCCACACTGCTAATGTTGTAATTAAACCTTGTTCAAGTGCTCAGGCCCCCTCTCAGGCATGTGTTGTAACATATTTTTCCCCCCTGAATAATCATTATTATATAGAGGGAAAAAGAAAACCCTGGGTGGGGAGGAAGGGTGTCAGACAGGCTTGGTCATAATAAATGCCTGTTTGGCAGGCAGAGGATGTGCAGTCCTAAATCAGATTGTATATTAAAAGTGGAAATTGCTGAGATTGGTGTTTACCTGTGAAACCAAAATTACTTCATGAAAAAAATAATTATAGATGCAGGCTCTCTAAAAAAGCAATTGTGAGCCTTTATTAAATAGTTAAAATGCAGATGCTGCTGTGAAGCACAGCATCAGCACATCGTGTGTGGGTTGTCTTGGAGGGGTCTGTAAACTCTGTGTGTACATACCCCACAGAGCTCTATCCCGTAGTTTTCTGGTGCACTGCAACATTTTCTAGGAGATAACAAACCCCATGAAGTGATATTAAAGCAGGTGAAACAGGGCACAAGGGAGGAATCTTATTACCACAAAAGCCTGATGAGCTCAGGGAATTAGTAGGGAGAAAATGAAAATTATATTAATAATAGTCATTTATTACCTGTAACCAGGCAGCAAACACCCTAATGAGCGAGCACAGAGCCACAGTGCTCACCATGGCTGCAGTGCCTGTTTCTCAGGAGCCCTTCCCTGATTCAGTTCAGCTTAACTCACTGCTGGATTTCCTCAGGGATTTCTCTTCCAAAGCAGATCCAGTAGTTAACTGCCAGGATAAGTATCTATAGATTCATGTCTCTACAGCTGGGTGTTTGTGGGTGCTGTGGGTCAGGCCAGAGAGCCTCTGGGGAGCTGCTTGGCCACACATACAGCACCAGAGAGGAGGAGTTGGTGGCCCACAGCAGCAGAAGGTCCTACAATGCCATACAAAGATTCTCACAGAGCCAGGAAGCCACTTAGCTGTTACCTGAACCTGCAGTCCTGTGTGGACACAGAGCCAGAAAAAGGGTGTCCCTTTCCTGTAACTCTCCTCCAGCACTGCATTATGAGACAGCTCTTCCAGGAACAGTCTCCTTGTGTTGGAGCTTTACGGTTGAGACACGCTGGAAGCTCACCAAAGACTGCTTGGATCTGGACTATTTTTAGTCAGTCCTGTCCAAAAGATGAGTCTTTCTTGCAACAGCAGGTGTTCCTCCTGGAAGAGTGGTTTGACACTGGATCTGGGAGAGTCACTTGAAGGACAAAGATGCTGATGAGACCTGGGGAAATGATTTGGTCCAAAGCTGGTGCACTGTGTGTTGATGCACCTGTGCAGCCACAGTGGCAGCCTCAGCTCAAACAATGCTGCTTCCCTGCACCCATCACTGGTGTGCTGGGGCATCAGTTACTTACCAGCAGTGTGACAGTGTCTTCAAACTGAGGTTATTTGGGAAAGAATTGCTGAGGTGTTAAGAACAGCAGCTCACCACAGTGCTGGCAGTGAGGGGCTTGGGTTTCATTGGCTATAGAAATATGAGTGTCTTTAGTCTGGATTAACACTTTGCACTCCCAAGAATGGCAGAGCTGTGGTGAGGGACCCCTGACATCCCAAAAGCCTTGACTCTTGTCCACCACAGACAGCTCTCCTCAGGAACTGCCCCACTTCTCCATGCAGTTCCTGGATGGATAGTAAGTGACTGTTAGATATAGGAACAAAAGGGGGGAAAAAACCAGATGCATTTTTCTTGTGGAGCTACATGAAAAAATTTCTTTAGAGAGTCTTTCAGGCAATTAGCCAGTGGTACCAGATGGCACATGGAATCATTCCTAAGAATGAACTGGTCATGATGTTGCCCTGCACAGAAGTTGATGGATATTAAAGCCATGCAAACAGCTTGGTGCAGCTATACCCTGTGTGTGTGTGTGTGTGTGTGTGTGTGTGTGTGTGTGTTTGTTCATTAAGGACAGCCATTAGTTCTGTCATCAGTCCCCTAGAGTCCAACACAGGGGATCATCTGCAAGGAGTCTCACCTTGGTTCGTTTTTGGATGCTCTAGAGGTGTCATTTATTGATGTGAGAACTGCCTCAGTCATGAGGGAATCTCTGTGACATGTTTCACAAGTGACCTTCGTGTTTAGTCAGTCTGGCCTGAAAAACTCTGGAGGAATTTGCACTTTTACAAATTTTACCACTTCCTTTAGTAGCATCAAGCCATTCGCTCTGGGACAAAACAACTGCTGTGATGGCTTTGAACTGTGTCGCTGCTGAACATCCTCTTATATACAGCAAACCTATTGGGAAAACATAAACTGTTGAAATACAGCAGACAGAAGAAAGACTTTTCATCCTCTAAAACTGCAATGCTTGAGCTGTTGGTGTGTTTTCACTGGGTCAGGGCTCCAGCACAGGCCTCCTGCTCTCTCATGCATCTCCATCAGAAAGTGAGGAAGGCAACTCCAGCCTCTTGCTCAATCCCTCAGCATACTTGTCTCAACCAAGAGTAAAGGCTAAATAAACACATCTAAACAACCGAAAAGCACGTCAACATCCAACTTCAAAATAAAATGCAGTGAAGTGTGAAATTATACCTTTTATTTCGTAAATCTTCAGCAACCAGCACAGTTCTATAGCTTGTATCACGCTTTAATACTGGCAGAATTTAACACACCATGCAAAGCCCATAAAGTAATTACATTTCATCTCAACAAAGAAACAAAATCCCAGCTCGTTCAACCCCCTCCATCTGAGGAAGGATTATAGACAATTCAGTGCATGTTGATTTTTCCTGGTGATAAATCCAGAGCAGGTCACCAATGAAATGGTAGTGTGGGTTCCCAAGGCAGCTGATTTACAGGGAAAAATAGAGATGTTATTTGGTGTCCTTCAAGGCAGTGTCACCCTGCTTTCTGAATCTTCCTGAGGTTTATCCACTTAAAAGAAGCTTTAAAATGTAAAACTCAACCTTGAACAGACCATTTTGGCACTAGACAATTGCCCCTGTGCGGGTGGTCTATGTACTTTACAGCAGATTCCCATCCAGCTTTGAAAGAGCTATTTCATAGAATCATAGAATTTTAGGGGTTAGAATGGACCTTACAGATCATCTAGTTCCAAGCCCCTGCCCTGAGCAGGGCCACCTCCTCACTAGACCAGGTCGGTCAAGGCCTCATCCAGCCTGGCTTTGAACACTGCCAGGGTTGGGGCAGCCACCCCTTCCCTGGGCAACCTGTGCCAGTGTCTCATCACCTTTACAGTAAAAAGCTTTTTTCTAATATCTAATCTAAACTTCCCCTCCTTCGGTTTGAACCTGTTACCCCTCGTCCTATCATTGCAGTTGAGGTTATATGGGTGATGATGCTAATGATGATGATGATAATGATGATGATAGAAAGCAGAAGACACTCATATCTCCACATCCTTCAACACCAACCATCAAGCCCCAGGGGTTTGGGCACTCCACACACACTGGTCAGGCTGGAAATGTTTGTCATCAGAGCATGTGTTGGCTGCCCTTCTGCCAGTCCAAGGGTATCTCTGTATACAACCAGCCACAATTAATTTAATTAATTTACCTATTAACTACCCTCAAATAAAGCCTCCAAATTTTAATTAGACCATTGTGATTAAACACAATTAAAACCCTTAAAGCAAGTCAACAAGGACTGCAGGCACTCTCATTCCCAAAGCCCAACACATTCCCACAGACACACAGAGAAATGGGTAACAGGGCAAAATACATTTTTCTCCACCAGGCCCAAAGTAACACAGCACCAAGGACTTCTTATTGTACCTGACTCAGCTTCTGCAGCAGAAAAAGACCCTGGAAAGGAGATGGGATACAGTGGCCTCCTGAGGGATGAGGATGAGAGGCTTAAAAATCCTAAAAAGGGAGAGGAATACAACTGCCTGCCATGGCATGTGTTGGTGCATCAGCTCAAAAGGCCACGATGCTCCTCAGCAGCACTGGCAGCAATTGGATTTGGTGATGGGACAGGCACAAAGGCAACTTGCAAGTATACTTTTTTTACTTCCTTAATTCATTTCCTCAGCCTTGTTTCCTTGCTTCTGAACCAAGCAGACTATGATGTTACACAGTCATGAGAAACGTGGTGGGGAAAAGCCATGGCACCTTTCCAGCACCTGATACTGTTGTATAAAATTCAAGGCAGACAATGCAGAAATAATTTGCACAAGTGTTTCAATGCTTTTTCAGCTGATACACCTCATCAAAGTAGCTCAGTTCCTAGTTCACTCCAAAAAAAAAAAAACCACAAAAAAAAAAAAAAAAAAAAAAAAAAAAAAAAAAAAAAAAAAAAAAAAAAACCCACAGAGACTTGAAATAGTGCACGCAATTGTTCATAGCTGTGCCATAGTTATGCCATAGTTGAGTCTTGTGCATGGAAATATCAGAGGCAAATATCATGATTGCCAAGACAGAGAAACTGACACTGGGCAGTAGCAGCACAGAGGATTAAATTGTGC
>NW_008674213.1:24650-57489 GCF_000695815.1 Acanthisitta chloris
AAAATTTGAAGAGACATTTTTGTATCAAGAAGTTCACAACCTTTCTAGGAGACAATGAGCAGTGGAAGACCAAAATGAGGCAAAAAATTGCAAGGTGAGCACTAGTCAGGTTGCACAGGGCAAAGCATTTGGTAATATTATGATCAATTATAATGAAATAGGAAGACAAAACTACAAAGGCCTCTGAGAAGCCAGGAAATGTCATTAGGGTGGAAGACAGCAAGGAGGTGAGCAGCAAGCAAGAAAAAAAATCAGATTTCTAAATATAAACCTGATCCAGGTCCCTCATTCCAGCTCTGGTCATTTTTTTTTTTGCCCTTTAGACTTCTCAAAAAGCTGACACTGTGCTCTCACTTGAACAACCCCAAATCATTCCTCCTAATGGCACCTGTATTCAGATTTATATTCTGTGGAGCTGGAGCAAAAAGAGAGTTGCAATAGGCACCCTGCGGCACACCGACCACCACGGCTCAGTGTGTGCATGGTGCCAGGAAAAACCCAGCAGGTGCAGGAGAGTTCCCTGAGTTATTTCCTATTCTCTGTCTAGCAATAAAGACACAGCTACACCGGGTGGTAACTCTTAGCAGATGGTGACTTTTTAAAGTTGATTGCTGTATAAATGATACTTTCTGAGTTTGTTCCTTTTAATTCAGATTCTCAATAGTGTGCTCAAATGTCAGAGAGCATCATATTTCTATCTTTTATTTCCTTTGTGAGCAGAAATCTTCTTTAAGAAGTCTAGGAATTACAGCTTGGGAGAGAAGATAGACTCTCTCGATAAAAGTGATCTACTTTACAAATGTTACGGAATACAATAAAAACAGGAGATGCAAAAAAACCCCACTGGCTTTGTTCTCAGTGGAGAGTTTGAATTTCTATTGCCCTTTTTAAAGAGACATTTTGTCTGCACTGTAGTGTTTTACTGGATCTGGGAGGTCCATTAGCAGCACAAAGACAGGGTTTTTTCTGCTGCCAGCACAGGGAGAGTGGGGAGCAGGGGTGGAAGACATCTAATTAATCTACTACTGCGGATAAATAAAAATAACACGACAGCTGAATGAGGACCTTATTTTACCCCCAGCTGCCTTGCAGCCCCAAGCTAGGGTGGCCATGTGCCAGACCCTGGTGGCATGCAGGGTTTTGGGAGCTGCACATGACCCACAAGCCACAGGCTTTAAGGCTGCAGTTTTGCATAGAACAGTCTGAGAGAGATCAGAGTCAATGAACTTTGGCTCTGGCTGCAAATCTGATGCTGTGCAACAGCTCCCGACCACAAGAGGGCTGTTATGTTGCTCTGAGATACCTACCACCTACGGCCAGAGGGTTTACCTGCTTGCCCAGATTTCTTTACTCACCTGAGCAAAGTGTCATTTCACCATGTTGCCAAGGAGTAGGGCGTGTACCTGGAAGCTGCAACTAGAAGGCTTTTCTGGTTTTCTGCAAAGTCTGTGTATTGACGTCTTTTTAACAGTGTTGTAGCTGCAGTCTGTATCTCCCACACATACCTTTGTAGAAAGGGAATTCAAACCAACACGGGCTACTTGCCCAAAGCTTAGGAGGTTGCAGTGCCCTCCTCCAAAAGAGCAGTCCCTAAGAGGGCGATGGGTCAGCTCTAAGGACTTCCCACTACATCATCCACCAAATCACAAAAGGTACATCTGACAATACCTATAATGTATTTTACTGCAATTTCCTGCCTCTGCTGCCAGCACCAGGTGCCTGCAGCCCACTCACAACCCCATCACATACACCAGACCTGGCCCCCACAGACTTTTCCTTAGGGAGGCACAAAGGACCAAATTAACCCCCAAAGTTCTGTTTGACAGCCTGTCAGTGTGGTGGGATACTCAAGTCATCCCAGCAATAAATTCTGTGGAGCTAGGAGAGCAGCCAAAGGCCCAGACAGTGTCTGCCCCCCCAAAATGCATCTCCACCTGCAGTCTCACGCACTCGATGTCACCTTGTTTCCCACTGCTGTTCCCCACATGAGGTGGCCTGTAATGACTCACTCTGCCTAATTATAGCAAATAGCAGGCAGTTTGGAGCACTCAGATGATGCATCCCCATGGTCCTGCTCTGCCGAAACCAATCAGCAAATGTGGCCAGCCCAGTGCCCAGGACTGTCGTAAGCTCCTTTGAATATTCGCTTTTCAATGACACAGACATATCAGAACTGGCCACAAATAAACTCACCCCCACTGACCCAGCACCAAGGACCATCACCTCGTGATGTGAGTACTCTGGGAAAAAATGGAGGTGACAAATAGAAGAAGCACCTGTGTGATTTGTACTGCTGTGAACCCCTCACCACTGTGGGACAGCCCCTGTGTCCCCAGTGTGGGGCAGATGTACCAAAATAGGTGCCATCATGGCAAACCAAGGAGATTCACAGGGTTCTGGTACAGTCACTCATCTGCCCTCTGCACTTCACCTCCCCTCAAAGACTGTGTCTCAGCCCATTTATTTATTGCACCTCATTGGCAAAAAAGGAAAGACGTCCCCTGGCCAGAGGGAAATGTCCCAATTAAAGAGCAAACGATGCAGTAAAACAGCAGAGCATTCTTGAGAGCAGCGGTAAAAACGGCCACCTCTTGTCCTCAATTTATGCTGCTCCCATCACCCTGGGCATTATATTTGTGCTGACAAGGATCAGTTTAACCCCTGCCTGCAATCTAATAAAAAGCTGGCATGGTGCAAGCATGCATAATCTTTCTTCAGTGTCCTAGGAATGGGTGCAATAAAAAACTGCTGCTGCTGCTGCTTGATGGCCACAGCCACTGCCTGGAATGAATAACTCCCTGCCTGATGACAGCAGTGGGAAGTGTTTCAGACCAGAGGTTTTTTGGACCCTCATGCCTTTATAGAACCTTATAATCATAGGGGTGTTTAGGTTGGAAAAAGACTCTTAGATCATCAAGTCCAGCTGTTCCCCCAGCACTGCCCAGTCCACCACTAAACCATGTCCCCAAAAGCCACATCTACATGTCTTTTAAATCCCTCTAAGGATGGTCACCCAACCACTTCCCTGGGCAGCCTGTTCCAGTGCTTGACAGCCCTTTTGGTGAAGAAATTGTTCCTAATATCCAATCTAAAATTCCCCTGGTGCAGCTTGAGGCCATTTCCTCTCATCCTATTGCTTGTTACTTGGAAGAAGAAATCAACCCCTACCTGGCTATAACCTCCTTTCAGGTAGTTGTTCTGTCTGGGTTGAGCAGTAAGTTCCCCCTGAGTCTCTTTTTCTCCAGACTGAGCTCCCCCCAGCTGCAGCTTAACATTCCAGCACTTGTGTGAGCAGAGTATGTGGCTGGTGGCCATCACCCACCATCCCTCAGGATATACTAGGGCAAAGCAAAAGGAAAAGTCCCAAAGGCCCTGCTGTCAGTAAACCACAGGATCTCTCTCCTCTCACCGTTAATTGACCGAAGCAGCGTTGCAGAGCTGGCATTACGCTCTGCTACCCTTTGTAATGAAATCACTGCCTGTGCGTAAGAAACAAATTTAATGATATGATACTAATAGGGTTAGAAATTTCCCATGCAAATATTTATAATTTATATCTACATTCGGTTATTTTTAATACTGCTTGCAGTCTGTTACAAGAAAAAGCTGAGGTCTACCAGCTTCTCTCATAGATCTTGTCTGGGGAGGGTGCAGGTTTTACCCAGCTGGAGACAGAGGGTTCCCAACACGATTTCACTGGAAGTGCAAATTAGCTTGTGGAAATCATGTCCTGGCCTGCAACTGTGTTTTGAAAAAGAGACAATGCTTAAACGCCAGCACTGTTTGCATGGACCAAATAGCAACAGGAGATGAGCAGAGAGTCTTGGTACTGCCCAGGGCCCTTCCCACAGGCATCACCCACACAGAGAGCCAGAGCTGCCAGTGGCCTCTGCAGTGACCCAGGGTGAAACGAGCTGTGGCCCAGGGGTCAGCACCAGGCACCCACCTGCATCTTGAGGCAGCTGGCAGCAAAAGGAGCTAAAGGGTTGCAAAACCAGGGGGAATTGGGACTGGGGAGGAAAGGGGCATTTTGTTGTACAGATAGGGAGGGATTTGTGTTGAATGTCCTTTTTCTCAGCAGTAAAAAAGTCTCTTAAAGGAAGGGCAGTGACTGGGAACCTGCAGGGTTGAAAGAGAAGCTAATTCCCTCGGACAGGCATAATTGTGGCAATTCAGAATGCTAAAACTGTGAAATTAGGAATAATCAATGGCTGTTTATGATCTGTGTCTATACTGTGAATTCAGCTAATACGGAGTAATTACACCGCGCTAATTCCTGGTATTTGTCATCGTTCAGTTGCAGAGGAGTCCTGCAAAACAATAAAAGCAGATTGGCTGCACTGGGCCTGCAGACCGGGGGCTTAGCACTTAGCACGAGCTAATTTCTCTTTTAATGGCAAAAGCGGTTATGATTTCCCTTCTTTGTTTTTCTCCCCCAGCAGCTGAGCCGGCGGCAGTGGCTGTGGGCTGGGCTCGGCAGGATGCGCTGCACAACAGCACCCCCAATAGCCAGCACTGCTGTGCTGCCGGGGAGACCCACCGCACAGCAGCTCCAGCCTCTGGTCACACTGCTTCCTCACCTTTTTTGTCCAATATTGTGATATCATCCCTCCTTTCTAACTTTGCACAATTCTTTTCCCAGCCACAAGGTAACTCTGCCAGAGTCTCACCCGGATGCTCAGTCACCTGTGAAACCTATGGGATGTGTGATCAGTTTGCTGGCATGAGTCACTCTTTGGTCAATGAAATAGTGCTGCTTATTGACCTCTGCAAAAGTGGGAGAGGAGAGGTGAGTACCAGAACAGGATAGTTTATTGGTGGGTAAATAATTCCCAACAGTGTGGCACAGGTAGGAGGTGTGGGCTGTGGGGAAAACCCTCACCCTCATCCACCTCTCACACATGGTGTGCAGGAGGTGCAGGTGGTGTTCAACACTAGATAAATGAGGAAGTTATAGGCTGTTTGCTTTTGAAGGTGCTACATTTGGAAACTGCAGTATGGGGCTTAGCTCGGCACGAGCAATCTGAAAACACACCCATGGCACTTGCCAGGACAAAGTTTGCAAAGTGGCAGTGGCCAAACACTTCCTACAAGAATTTGTCATTGAGGACATCCCTGAAGAGCAGCGTGTCCCTGAGCACTGCAGAGCCCCATGGACAAGGGATCTTTGGGGAGAGCCTCCTCCCAGTGCTGAGCTTTCATGGGAAAGAGCTGATGGGACGGATAGTTCTACAGCCACTGGGGCTTTTTTGGCAGAAGCCACCAGCACTCCAACACTTTGCACCACAGATTATTTATTCCTTAGCCTGGCAGCTTTTTGATATCCTACCTACTACTTTTTTCGTCATTTCTCTTTCTCTGTATCATGCAGAGCCCCCAGCAGGAGCCTGTGGATGGGTCTGATGTAAATCCATTGCACTGCACCAGTTAATTATTTGCTGAGGGGAGATCAAGCTGGTGCCCCATTAACAGCACTTGGCACATTCAGTAACATTAGGTGTGATTTAAAAACCTCTTTCTGCTGTATGCCACAGTGGATGGGCAAAACTTGGGCTACTACAGGAAGCAGAGGTGGGACACAAGGGCTCCCCACGCCAGCACCAACACTTGGGCTGTGCCACATCCCACCAAGAAAGCACAGAGCTCCCCATCCTTTCCTGTGGTTTCAGGGAAACATCTTGGATGAAATATACAGTTCCAGAGAGCAAGAAAAACATTTCATGCAAGATTTCTTCGTTGGGATGACGAGGCTCCTGGCCCTGCTGATGGGTTTTGCTCATTTCCTCTGCAAGCAGCAGCAATGCCTTCATCTCCATAGAGGACTCAGAGGCCTCAGGTCCCTTGAAGCAGAAGAAATTCACCACGTAACAGGTCTCCCCCAGGGCACCACAATCCCTGCACTGTGGGTCAGCTCCTGCACGGGTGGGAAACAGGGGATGGAGCAGGGACGAGTGCTGCAGCACATCACAGCTTGGGGCACTTTGTTATTGAGTTGAGCTGGTTATTGCCAGCAGCTAAACAAACTAATAGGAAGGATATTTCCCTGGAGAGGGACAAGGTTTTTGATTTAGACTGTGCTGTTTAAACCCAGACTCTCACCGCAGCTAAAATTTCCTTCCGAGGGCAATAATTATCCCAATGCAGAGCTCAGCCATGTGTTTGCTTTTCTGCTCTCTGTCTGGAAGAGTTTGGTTTAGGGGCTGTGATTTCCCACGGTGTTCAGCACCCCCTGCATCCCTTGCCCAGCACTGGGGACCAGAGCTGAGGGGGAAGCAAAGAAAAGCTCAGTGCACAGGTTTATGCAGAGATCACCCTCAGGTATTAAACTACTTGCCAGGGAGCCACGCTGATCCCACAGGAGCTCTGCTCCATCCCCTCTGCAAGCTGCAGTCCCAAAGGCAACGCTGTCACTGCCAGCCCTGCAACTCCTCCACTGGTTGTTGGGTGAAAATTGCTTTAAAAGCTCCAAGATAAGCCATTTGGTTCTTCTGAGTGAAGGGAATGGAAAAGAAAAAGGAAAGAAGGAATGGGAACACTTTTGTTCATGGCTGTGAGGTAAATGAGGTTCAGCTTTGGAAAATGTATAGGGCTCCTAATGCTAACTGCAGAGCCAGAGTCTCCAAGGTGTGATTTCTTCCTTCAGAACCATAATAAAACAATAAATGATTAAAAAGAAAACAGCGTAACTCTATATCTATAGTTAACTCAGGACTCCTTTGGAGTTCAGGACTGGTGCTGAATAAATATATGCTTATTTGTAAAAGGAACCTCCAAGCTTCTGCAAGTGAAGGGCAGCAAAGCAACACTCAGGGCCAGTCCACAGGTATACAGCACAGCCAGGGGGAAAACCTGACAGATCATATTATTCTGGATTTGCCCCAGATTGGGGAACACCAGCCTTGGCTTCATGTCCACCCATTCCCATTGCTGCACCCTCCATCAGCCACACTGCCCAATGTGCTAGTTTGGTGCAGGAGCAGAGAGTCAGGCTGGTGCCCACCGTGGGAGAGGTTTGCCTCTTCTGATGTGCCAAAAAAAGCGAGTGCCGAAGTGGATAAAACCTCCAAAGGAAATACATGAGCTCATGACCACAGGAATGAGTTTTCTCCCTCTCATGGGGCAGCAGCTCCCAACCACTGCCAGCCACTGTGCCCGTGGGCCAGCACGCTGGGGAGCCCAGCCCCGTGCTGGGCTGTGAGATAAGGCTTGGGGAGGTGCCATGAGTCACAGAGGGCTGGGCAGGCTGGGCAGCTGCACCACCACATGCTGAGGACATGGTGCCCCAGCTCCACAGGGTGCCCCAGCACCCACACAGCCCACGGAGAGAGACAACGCAGCCAGGACACTGAGCGGTATGTAGGCTTGTCCCCTCCCTGACTGAGGCTTCCAGAGCATGACTGAGATAATGCATTTCTGCAGCACTTTTCTTTTGGCTTGCTGGCAGGTTAGAGGGTTACATGGGGAAGGTTTTAGTTGTTCCTCCTACTTGTAGGCTGGAGGTGAAGGGGAAACCTCACACACTGGCATCTTTTCTGTGAGGTGCAGCTGTGCTGGTTTCATGGACCAAAGTAATAAACTGCCTGTGTTAATAGGGATGTGATGTGGTGAAATCAGCTGTGGGATGTGAGGTCCAGGTCAAAGCCCTTTATCCATCATGGCTATGAATGAATTTGCAGGGCATTCACAGTGAAAAGTGTGAGGCTTGTCCAAATCAAGCTGCTGAAAGAAATGGTGTAGGGACTAGGTCTTGCTGCCCACACAGCACCAGAAAGGAGGGAAATATTTTATTTTAAAAAACTGATGGTATCATTTGGAATTTGGAGAAACCAGACTAGATGGAAAGGGAGGAAGACACAATGTACCAAGTGCTTTCTGGTAGAAAGCAGCAAACATTGGTCAACACTCTGGATAACTCTTGGCTTGTGCTGGTGGCAGTTTCACCATAAGATGCCCTCTCCAGACATGTGGTGGGTGCAGCAGCTGGCCAAGCATTTTTATGAGCAGAGAAATTTATAAGCCCTCTGAAAAACAGCACCCTCCCATTGAGTAATTCAACAAAGCTCAGTCAGGCTGATTCCTTCTGAGCCTGAAAATGGCACTGTAGCATCCTCCTTTCTCCTGCAGTGTGGTGGGACAAACCCTGAACACAGGGTGGATGTGCACCCACCCCTCACCAGTCCTTCTCTGCAGCCCTGCATTCAGTTTTGCAGGAAAACTCTGACTTTTGGAGGGGTGACTCAGTGAGTGTGGGCATGGGTGACATCTGGCAGTCACCCTCTTTGGAGTTGCATCCCCACACCAAAACAATCTCCTTCACAGTCAGGGACCTGCTGTGAGTGAGAGGGACATGTGGGGCTCAAAAGCAGAAAAGAAAAAGAAAAAGGCAGATGTTTGTGGAAAAGAGAAGTAAAGTTTTCCTGTCGGACTGGGAGGGAACAGGAATATTCACCTGCTACATCCTGGAAAACCTCCCTGGGAGGGCAGGGTTGTGTCTGGGATTTTTCTTGGCAGCAATAACTCATGCTGCTGAGCGGCACTTCAGTCAGAGCAGGCTTGGGTGGAACCTTTGTCTTACAACACCATGGACCTCTTCAGCAATATTTGTCCAAGAACTTCTTTGTTCCTGGAATGTTTTTAAGCAAATAAGCTTTAGGTTTATTAGACAAATAACTATTTAACACCTACCATAGTTCTTTCCTTTCTCCTGCCAGCAGGTCTCCCTGGCAGATGCCAGAGCACAGGTGCCTTTTATGACATAAACCAAGGAAGCAAAAAAAGAAAAAATAATCAATGCAAACAATTAAAAAACAATATAATAGAAATCCCAGGACAGGGCTAACCTCTTGCTGTGCAATCAAGTTCCAGGATTTGCACCACCCAGGGACTTCACCCAGTAAATTTTATCTGGGATTAAGGTGAAGATAAATAGCCCAAATAAATATATGAGTTCCCTAAAGCAGAGGCATTTATTGGTTTATTTTTGCATTTCTCTTCCTCTGCAATGAAGTCAATATGTACATAGAAAACTCACAAATTTGGTGAAGCAGAGAACTAGGCAATGGGCCCCAGTGAGGCCAATGTTCACTGCAGTGGTGGGGACCAAACAGGGAGGGGTTTGCAAATCCAGTGGAGTTTTGCTCCATAAGCTGTGTCCAAATCACACCCCAAGTGTGAATCCTCACCAGATCCAGGCTTGCTTCATGGCATTTTCAGGGAAGTCAGCAAGCTCCCAAAGCAAACCTATAACAATTTTGAAGGCTTTTTGACTTGCCAAGGGGGACTTTAAGGACTGCCTCCATTTTCTGACCCCATCACCATATCAAGCGCTGGGATGGGGAGCCAGGACTGGGACGGGGAGCCAGGACTGGGACAGGGTCCCATGTTTAAAGAGCAAATCTTTATGCTGAAAGAAGCAAAAGGAGAGAGCCTGGTGCTGCCTCTCCAGCTCCAGCCACAGACAGTATTTGTCCTCCAAAACCTTTAAACTGGCCTTCTTCAGGTCTGTGTCTCTTCTCCCAGCTCACTGAAATGGGCTTGTTCATCCCTGCTGCGACACAAGTTTAAAATCCCTTTCAGAGATACTGTGCTGGGGGCTGAGATGAACTAGAACAAGGTGGTGTGGAGAAGGGCTGTGGACATCACAGACCCCCTGCCACCTCCTGCAGGGACAGATTCCTGCTCTTGGCCACCTTCCTTGGGAGGAATAGCTGCAGAGTGAAGGGAGATGCTGCTGGGAAGCCAGTGTGCTTAGGGGATACACTATCAAAAACACATTGTTGTGATACAAAAGGGTACATAATATCTTCCAAGGCTTCCTTTAAAATGCAGATAAGCCATTAGGCCACTCTTCCATGGGAAGATGCTAGCTCCCTGCTTGCCATGTCATTGACCGTGGCCTTGGTGCAGCGACCTGCCTTGGACCCTGGGCAAGATGGACCTGCATCCCCCCTCAGTGCCCTGATAAGATTCCCCTTGGCTGCCCCTACACCCAGGGGTAGGTTGCAGTATCACTTGGGCTTTTAGGCAGCCCTGCAGTGATGTTTCAGCAGCCTGGAGCCCTGCACTGCTCATCATGAGACCCTTCCCTGTGCCCACATCTGCTGTGAGACTGCAGCCCTGGGAGGGAATCCAGGGCAGGGCTGGGCAGGAGGCACAGCTATTCTCTCCTTCCTCATGACGCAGCAGCCTGAAATCAATATTCAGCCCAGCCCTGCTACAACTTGTTGCTCCTTATTTACCCTTCAAACAGGAAAAGCAACTCTTAGCACAGCTCTTTTACAAGTTTTCTGTCAAATGTCACTAAAGAGCTGGCTCATTAACTTTGAGCACCCTTCTCACAAGTGACAATTTGCCTTAGGACTTCAGGGTGGTTTCCAGGACTGACATTCACCAGACTGCAACCCAGAATTTCAAAGGTAGGAGTGGGTCCCCAGCCCCAGGGATCCTGGTGTGGGGGGTGGCAGGTGCCTGTCCCATCGGTCAGGGTGGCAGCAGGAGGGAGAGTGGCACATGTGCTCAATCAGGTAGGAAATAGTTCATGCTCCAAGTTACAACCACACCCCATACACATGGGTGAAGATGCTGCAGGATTTAGCCAGGTGGAAATCATTCTGGGTTTAAGTCAGGTGTCCACAAACCTGGCTGCTCTGCCCAGAACAGTGGTGTTGCCCTTCTTCCTTTTCCCTTTGGGCTTTAAGGAGGATAAGCTTACTCCCACAGATTCAGCTGACTGGGCATGGCCAAACCACAGCTTGTCCTCAGAACACATTTTGTAGTCCCTAATATTTGAAACCTGCTTCCCATTACCCCAGCAGGAAATGCAGCAAAGCCATGACTGAAAATATCCACCTCATCACTATCAGCAGAATAGAAAAGACTGAGCCTTTACCAAGAAAAGGATATGAAACAGGAGTGCACAGGGCAGCAGACAGACACAGGGTGTCTGAGGTTCTGAGGCCTCAGAATGAAGCACTCAATCTGCTCCAATGTACAGAGCCAGGACTTTATCAGGGAGGGGAACCAAGCACCTGTGCCTGATAGGAATTTGTATATCTTTGACGACTTCCTAGCTTTGCAAATATGACTAAACATAGCAATTATCTTTTCATCTAGTAGCTGCCTGGCTTTGGTGGGTTACAGGTATGCTGTATGGCATTGTCTTCTTTCCTCAGGGTGACTTGTGACTGTGTTGGCCACCCCTCAACTCTCTCTCCCCAACACCATGCGGATGACAAGTAAGGAGTGAGACGTATTTACTTTTCTCTGTCCATTTTTCTACAGTCCTTTATGCCTCCTTCTCATTTACATGATGCCTTCCAAGCCCAGCCACCCTGACCTTCCCTGCCAGGGACATGGGAAAGGGCCTTTGTATAAGCATCAGGTTTTTACAAGTTTTGTGTAGATTTCAGCCTGTTGTATTTTTCCCAGTGAAACCTTCTGTGACTGGGAAGAGATGGCTATTGAGACATTCCTGGTTCCATAAGAGCCATTCAGCTGCAATAAAAGTACATTTTTCTACTCTCTTTCCATGCAGTACTGGAACGTTTTGCTCTGATGAGCACTGCTATAGCCAAATGCCAATCACATTTGTATCAGCAGCTGCTCGGCTGTAGCTAGTGACTAATTGGGGGATAGCAGCCTTCCCAGCACTGGGAACATAAGACATATTTGGATTTACATAACTTTCTAAGTAATTACTAGATTTACTTTAATGTAGAGAGAAATATGAATAGTGCCTCCCAGTAGAAGGGTAATGCTTATCTGAGCATCACCACATGCTCTAGAGATATTAATTAAGAGATCAGGATCCATTTAGAGGGTGAAGAAATGTTAGCTGCCTTCCCACACCATGCAAAGCACTGGCTGTCACCCTGTGCCTGGTAACCTTGGGATGCACAGAAAAAGTGCCCAAGAAACCAGAGGGATGCTCAGGTCTCTGACCCATGCTGCAGCTGCTGCTCTCACCTGGCTTCTCTCCCACACCTCACAGGTGTGATCCGGTACGTGGTGCTGCTCATCACGCTGCTGGGCACATGGTTCATCATGCAGACATACTTCCACCACAGCTGGAAAGCCATCAGCCTGCGGAGCTGGCTCGGTGAGACACCAACGGGGCTCCAGCTGGATCCAGAGGGAGGGTGTGGGAAGTTCCATTGTGAGCCAGCCCCTAGAGCTGGATATAGTTGCCTTGAACATTTGCAGTTGCAGTCCCTGGCCAAGGCTATAGCCACCAGCTCTGACCATCAGGGCAGGGAGGGGACAGTGTGGTGGGAAGATGCACTGGGCCAGGTGTCTTCAGGGGTGCCTACAGCCGTGGGAAGCTGTTTTGGAAAGCTGGTGCCTGAATGGCTGCTCCTGGCTTGGGGAAGAGCCAGCAGCTCTCCAGGGTGTCTAATCCTCTTGCTTGATACCCACAGGTGCCACGAACAAGCCCAGCAGTGAGTACCACTCTCAACGTCATTTTCATCACACAACACCGCTCTGGGGCTGAGGGGGATGGTGGAAGCATGATAGATGCCCTCAAGAGCCAAGGCAAAAACCTCACCCTCCCAGACACAGAGGGATTTTGCTATTGCACACAGCAGTGGGGTCTTTGGCAGGCTCTGCAATCAGGTGAACATTCACCTGATCCCTCTGCCCCAGCAGAAACACCTCCAAGCCACAGCAGGAAGGTCATGGGCCACTGCCAGGCAGGTCCTTGTCCCAGCCAAGAATGGGGAAGCTCCAGGCAGAAAAGCCCTGAGGGGCTGGCCTAGAACACACGTCAGCTCCTCATGCTCCCAGCACACACCCCTATGGCATCAGCCATGCCATCCTGCTGCTCACACCCAGAGCAGCACCTGGCAGCACCAGCTCATACCTCCCACCCCAATCCTTGGCACCAGAAACCTCAAACAAAAAGCTGGTCCCAGCCCCAGGACAAGCCTCCTTCATGCAAGAAGCTGGTCCAGGTATAACCACCTTAGTGGGCCACTGTGGCCCAGTGCCAGCCCTGCTCAAGGACATAGCCAGTGTCCCCCCATGGGGCCAATCCCATGGCTGGCACTCTGCTCCTTCCCTGCAGGTGAGAAGCAGCTCCGGCACAAGTGTGGGAACCAGAAGAGCTGCCCCCAGAATCATTTTGCTTTCAAGATCATCAGTGGTGCTGCAAACGTCGTGGGACCCTCCATCTGCTTCGAAGACTTGATGTAAGAATGTGGTGGGGACAGGGCAGCCAGGACTGGCCTGGCCTTGAATAGGGCGAGTTTGGCCTCTGCTGAGCACATCAATGGCCATCACGGTGTGTTTGTGGTTTAAAAAAATTGTAAATAGATTTCTTTGCTACCACTTCTGGGGATATTTTGCTATCTGCTGTCACTTTGCCCCATCAGTTTCACTGGCACCAGCATTTCCAGCACATCCCTGCACTCACTGGTGCTCTCTGCTTTCCTTTACAGCCTCATGAGCAGCGTGAAAAACAACATCGGCAGAGGCCTGAACATTGCACTAGTGAATGGTAAGTCAGGCAGGCACTAACTCCCCTCTTCCCATGCCCAGGGATCCTTCCTCCCCCAGAACGGAACAGGCCACTGGGGACCCCGTTGATGGCACCACGGCTGAGCCAAAAGCACATCTCTCTGGTGTTGCATGGGGTGCACAGCCACAGTTCTGGTTACAAACACTGCCAGTGAGATGGGAGTGAACCCACCTGGGTCATGCACAACAGTTCCACAAACTCCTCCAAGCAACACGGTTGTCATCACAGCAGATTCAACACCCTGAGGGAAGAGCAAAGCACTTTGCAGCAGGAACCCCAGGATCATGGCCCGGCAAAGCCTAGAGCCATCCCAGTGCAAACTCACTGTGCTCTGTTTTCAATTTTCACCTTTCAGGAACAACTGGGCAGCTCCTGAAAACTGATGCATTTGACATGTACTCTGGAGGTAAGCACGGTGGCTCTGATGCTTGGTGGTTCACAGACAGGGCTCACAGTGGCACTGCTGGCTACTTAGGCTGCTCCTCTGTCATATATTTAATGATAAAATTAGTGGACTTTGACCAGAAGTGCCAGCCTGGGTAAAAGCCCAGCTTTCCCTGAAGCCATCAAGTCTGGGGTCCTCACAACGCATCCGCATCTGAGATTGGCTTCTCACTCCTTTTAAGTATGTATAGTAGCCTGAAAACCATAATTCCACTAACCTGAATAAGAGAGACCTGAGAAAGGCACTTTCTGAGATCAGGTAGTTACACTAATCCTGATATTTTGCAATTTGCAACTCAGTTTTTGAATGCTTATGGTGGCTGAGCAGCAGCTTGTCTCCCTGCCTTTAACAGGAGGATAAATGAGGGAGCTCAGGGCACAGCAGGGAAACACAGCCCCAGTTCCAGCCCCAGCAAGGCTGGGCACACGGAGCAGAGCCTGGTGGCAGCAAAGACCCTGTCCCTGCACCTGCCAGCTTCAAATAATCATCCTAAGAGCAAGCAGGTGCCCTGAGCTGGGGCAGCACCCACTCGCAGTCTGGCTGACACTACCATGCAGGATGCTGTAAATTCCAGAGCTGTCACCAAACCTCCCCAGAGTTCTGGCAGGACTCATCCAAAACCACAAGCTAAAACAGCCCCTATAGTGCTATTGATTTACCCTTTGATGTTCGAGATTTCCCCAGGGATCAATCCCCCTTTATGGTCCTTGGTTTTGCAACCTATTCTTGGTAACTTTGGAGTTTTGAAAAAAATCACCAATGTAATGAGATTTCAGCTGAGTTGCTCGGTGGGAGAGGCACTGGGAAGAAGAAGGCAGTCAGCTCCTGTGCCACTAGATGGGGCATTGGATTCAAGCATCCCACGAATGCGGGATGAGGCATAATTCCTTCAATACAGCCAGAGGCACGATCGCAGGGCAAGCAGCACTGCGGCCAGGCAGGTTCATTGCTAGTGTTGGGAAGTAAATTCACTGAACTAGAGTTCGCAGTTGGAGAGCAAAGTTTAGGAGCAATTTTCCCCCTGCAGTTGTACTGACGAGGACACCAGTCCTGGGCACTGCAGGAGAGCCTAAGTGGGAATACAGGATGGGGAATGCAGCCCATACTTCCCCAAGCCCATGGCCTCAAATCCTGGCGAGCATCAGCAGAGTCAGGGTATTTCCCACCTACCCAGGGGAGGCTCCCCCAGCTGCCCCACAGCAGTCCCTAGTAAATCTGTTTCTCTCTCTAATGCTTCTCTCTCCCAGACATTAGCAAGCTGGAAACCTTCCTCCAAGGGATTGAGCATGGCACCCTCGTGCTGATAGCCAGCTACGATGATCCTGCCACAAAGTGAGTTTGCCCTTGGAAGCAACACCTGGCTTCCCAAAAACCCACAGCTGGGGCAGCTGGACATGCTGCTGCCAACAGCAGAGGGGAAGGAGGGGACACTCACCTGGCACCACACTAACAAATTCTTACCCTCTTTCAGGATGAATGACAAAGTACGGGCACATTTTGTGTCACTGGGCAGCAGCCAGGTGAGCAGTCTGGGCTTTCGGGACAACTGGGTCTTCTTGGGAGCAAAAGGGCTGAAGAACAAGAGTCCCTTTGAAAAGGTATGTGGCCCTCCCCTGCCACCAACTCTGGAGTCTCCAGAGCAGCTGCTATTCACTGCATCTCCCAAGCTACAGCTCACCTGACCTGTCTGCAGAGGAAATGGGCCAGTGGTGTCATTACCCACATCAGGCCAAGCTGTAACTTTTGCCACATTGCAAACTTGCAGTGTGCCACCAACCTCCTCATTCATTTTTTCTCTCAAGACTTCTCTGCAGCACATCAAAAATGACCAGGAGACTAATAAATATGATGGCTGGCCTGAGCTGCTGGAGATGGAGGGCTGTGCCCCCAGGAAGATGGATTAGCATCAAGCTCCAGCCTGCCACAGCCTCCAGCAGTCACACAGGGACCCAAGCCCCATCCTGGGGACCCCAGACTCTCCACTGCCTGGTCACACCCCCCAGGAACGGCTGCCTGCTCCCAGGAACTGGCTGTTTCACAGCAAGGACTGTGCAGGGCTTGGAAAAGAGCTGCACAAGCACCTGAAGAGCCTGAGCACACCCCTGAACAGGTTTCAGCCAAGGTGTCCTCATCTATGGGTTGGTTTTGAGTATTTTATTTTTCTGTCTTTTAACTAAAAACATTGTAGAAGGTTTTTAAATTTCTTAAATGAGATTTCTAATTATGAACCACTACCTTCTCACTTCCATTTTTAAGCAGAATCCATGCTTTCCCCCACAGGCACAGCATGCCATGTCCTCTGCCACCAGTCGAGCATCACCATCACCCACAGCCCTGCACACAGGTGCTCCCCCTCCCTACATGGCACAGGGTAAAGTCATTTCTCAGGATGATCCGACCTCAGTGGTTTCCCTCTGGAGCTCTTGCCCCATGGTCTCCTACAGCCACACTAGGGCCAGAAATCCACAGGGTTAGCAGGCAGCAATATTGGTTACTATTTGCAGACCAAAGCATTTTCCCCACCTGATTGCATCTTTCCTGTGTTAAATCGAAGCTAAATCCTGTGACATATCAAAGGTTAGGATAATGCCAGGGATGTGCCAACCTGACTTTTGCCCTCAGGGAGAGATGGATGGATGTGCAGATTTCTTGGGCAGCTGAAGTTGTGCAGCATAACCAATAGGTGGGAGCCTTTTACCAGCAGAGCCAGAGCCAGCATCACTCTGGAGTGATCTAATGCTCCCGGGCTGGCACTCCACTGTGGGCACTCACACACCCACTTTGCTCTGAGAGCTGCACCCCAGCCTGAGGCCAGTTGATACTACTGGGAGAGGAAAGACGCCTGCCCATGGGCAGGCTGGCAAAGCCTTGCAGACCTCCTCCTTCTCATGCTGCTGCCCAACACCGAGCAGGTCCTGGAGGAGCATCTGTCCCCTGCTCATGTCCGGATGCATCACTCAAGCACCATCTGTACCCAAGACCTCCCCGAGCACCAGCACTGCTGAGATCAGATGAGCCGTGCGGGTGACAGACAGACAGGCTTATCTGGCATCAGGGACAGGGATGAATTTGCATCATGTACAGACTTTAATTTCCGATGATTGTATCTGGTTTTTCCCCATTCTTTGAAGCAGACCTGCATTTTGACAGAATGTGGGGGTGGAGCATTTCTGCTGGAGTGCTTGGAGCTGTGTGGGGTAACAGGATGTCCTGCACAGCCTTCTCTGCCTCTAATAGCCCCAGCACAGCTCCTAACAGGCAGTTCACAGGGTTGTCCAAGCTCTCAGGTCACCCCAGAGGAGCAGGTGAGGAGCACTGGCAGCATAAGGCCAGGAAAGGACACAGCCTGTCCTGTGCTGGCTACCTGAGGGATGAAACCCTGGATCCAAAACCCAATGACGCCAATCAATTGGTTTTCTCTAAACAAGGAAAAATCCCCAAATAAACTGTGTAACACCTGTAAGAACTTCCAAAGGCAAAACTGTAATAAAACCCCAAAACAACCATCACAGAGGAATCCCACAAGAGGTGTAGTATTTTATCCCAGCTTATCCTCCCACACTCTTAACACACACCTGATGGCACTGGGGGAAGCCTCTGCCATAAATCGATCCCTAAATCTGCTGCAACAACAGTGGTTAATCCCAGGTGCTGAATCATCCTTACCCGTGGCAGTGGCAAGAAATAACACAACGCAGCAGACACAACAGCCCTCACATCACACAGCCCCACCATGCTGCCAGCATAAATATGCCAGCTATTTTAAGCTCCTTCAAAGGATCTAGATTCACTCATAAAGCAAACTGAAAACAGCCCAAGAACTGTAAAGGCAACTGCATGGGGCTAACCAGAGCACAGCATCGGCCACAGCCCAGAAAACAACCAGCCCCTTTCAGCTGCAGGAAGCTCTTCTGAGACCTTCGTAATGCACATTAGAAACCTGATTTAAAGCCAAAATAAAGGAAATTTATGTTTGGGTACACTACAGGCAATTAAAACTAGCTCTGAATCCATCATAGAGTAGTTACTAAGGTCCATCACTCTTTTCAAGAAATAGGGAGAGCCAAAAGTGCAACTCCTGTGCAAGGGACCTTCAGCAGCAGCCAGTGTTTTGAAGTGCCATTCCTGCCAAAGTCACAGTGTCCTGATAAAAAAAATCAGAGCTTTTCGAATGTCCAGAAACTTGGAGGCAGGGTATAAATATGGATTCAGGGGTTAAATTCAACTTGCTCATTTTTTTAAACAATCAGAGACAGACAGTGAGTGCTGGGACAGCAATTCCCAGCTGAGGTTTTCCAGTGCCTTGGCATTTTGAAGGCTGTATTACTGCAGGGACAGGCACCTGGCTGGTTTTCACCATGCTGCATGCCCCAGAGAGTGTTCACCAAACACAAACCTGACCTGGATGGCCTCCCAGGATGCACCTTCAGGTAACCTGGGCTCACCTGGAGGTCATGGTGAGCTCCAACACTGCAGCAGCAAACAGGCAGCCTGGGGTGTTTGCAGGAGCAAAGTTCACAAAATCCAGAGCTGCAACAGGAGCCAAGCCAGGATGCAGACTGGTAGCAGAGGGATAATCCCCCTTTATTTTGGGGGGTTTATTTCGGCAAAGGAGCAGCTAGGAAAGATGCCACAGGCAAGGACCTGCGGGTGCCGGGGCCGGCAGCTGGGCGAATCCGCATCCTGTGACATCTTGCCCTGTCAAGTGCAATTACTGTAATCTTCCACAGCCTCTCAAAATACGGATCCCGGCTTAGAAACCGGGCATCCACAGCATGAAAGCTGCCTTTGTGCCTGGGCAGAGCCTGGGTGCGAGCCAGCCGTTAGGTGCATGAAGAAAATGAGTTCTCCACGTGCTGGAAGAAGGGAGGAAAAGCAAGCTTTCCCTCCCGACCCCGCTGCAGACGGGCTGGATTTCACCCTCGTCTCCCCGCAGCAGCCGCTGAGGGGCTGGGAGCTGCACAGCTGCCTGTCCCCACAGGAGTAAGAGCCCGTGACCACAGAGAGCTGGCTGGTCCCACACCCCGGAGAGAGGAGCACAGCCAACACATCCAACCATGGGGGCGTCTCACGGGAAAAAGGTAACAGGGCAGTTTTATTCCTGGCTGCGGTGGTGGGATGATGGAGAAGGCACCATCTGCTCACGTGGTGCTTGTTTTGCCCCGCGCGTGCTAAGGCGGCTGATGGCAGTGAGGGATTAGAGGGAAGGGACACACTCCTGGGTGTGGGTGCCACTTGTCAGAGCCAGATTAAGTAATTCCATCTAATGGGCTCAGCATCGGGCTTTTCAGGACAGCAAGGAGGGGATCAGAGCATTGCATTAGGACAGACAAAGTTTGGCTTTCTGAGGAGGAATGCCAGGTTTGTTCCGAGCGTGGCCGGGAGCCTGCGGGTTGTCTCCCACAGGTGCAGTGCAGAGCAAGCCCTGAGTATTTCTTGGCCTGGGAATTGCTGCCTGCTCCCTGCCAGGACAGGGAGGAGCTGGGCCAGATCCCACAGAACACACATGTGTCTCCCTCTCCTCCAAATCCCCTGGGGAGAGCAGTCAAACAGCTCCAAATGGAAACAGAGCTTAATGGAGTCACAGCCCTGTGGGGTGGCTAGAGATGGTTGTGCGGAGGATGCTGTGTGATGTCATTTTGCTTTCATGCCTGATGACATCAGTACCTAGAGATGTATCATCACCATTCAGTTGTGATGCCCTGATCTGGAATTAGACTTGTGTAGTTTGTCTTCCAGCTCTAAGAGAAACACACTTGTGCACCACACTAGGTCAGTAACTTCTACTGGAATGGGGACAGGAGTGACCCTTTGACCCAGGAAGGACCTTTCATGCTCGGCTGAGCATGGCCATGTCCTTCAGAGGTGTGGGCACCACGTGCCTTTCAGAATTTTGCAGACTTGCTGGACTTTCTTCCAAAACCACAGCTAGACATTCTTGCAGGGCAAACATGCCAAAAAGCAAGCCACTGGCCAGTGTGACCAACACCCAGAAGGAAAATCAGAGCTGAAGTGGGACTAGTAAACATTCTGGACTTTCAAGAAGGGCTAGCTACAGGAGGTGCTGCCCCCAGCCAGCCTCTCTTACACCTATCCAAGGTGCCAATGTCATGCTGGCTCCAGCACACAGGGGAACCATGGTCGTTCCCTGGGCTAAGGGCTACAACACCACACCCAGGATGAGCCATGCTCTGCCCACAGCTAATCCCCAGACCCCTGCTCACGTGGCCATGACCTTCAGGCCCCAGCGCATTTGTACAGGCATTACTGGAAGCAGGGAAATAAGCTGGTTAGGTCAGGCTTGGCTCAGTGCCGCCCAGTTAAGTCCTGCTGCATACAAAGCAGTCCATGCCAGCCTCCTGACCAGCAGACCAGACTGCTTTGGACAGCTTTCCCCACTGTTCCCTCTCTCTGAAACACCACGATCCCACCGCAGTCCGGCACTGAACGGCCTGGCTTTGAAACGCGGCCGGGAGCTCAGGCTCTCCCGTCACACCAGCTTACTGGCAGCTCAAAAAAGCTCTGAGACAGTTTTACCTTCACGGGTACCAAAAGGTCAGAGATGTCACTCCCATTTCAGCCTCCCAAATGTTGCCTGGGTTGACAAAAGACTGTGCCACTGCCCAGCTGGCACCAAGCAGGGATGTCTGACTGGCAGCTCCTGGATCAGTGCTTTACCCTTAGGCTGATGCTGATGGGGGATGAAAACAAGACAGCTCCTTCTGCTGCCTTTCTGGGGGGGGGCTAAAATTCTAGTGGAATGAGGACCCAACCTGGGTCCAAGTGACAGGCAGGAAAGTTCACCTTCCCCCAGCTCTTGGAGAACCAGTACAGCTCAGGGACCTGCTAGGCATGAACCCATCTATCAACTACAGCCCAGAGAGGACCTGCAGAGGAATACGGAGCAGGAGGAAGACTCAGCACCCCTCGCCAGCACTGCCTGCATTAGCAGTCTCAGCTGCACCCCTTTTAAGCTTAGACCAGAACAGCACTCCAAGGGGATTACAGTAGTGGATTGTGGAGTGCAAGGCAATCCCCAGCTCCACAACAAAAGGGACCGGAAAGGCTGCCAGCCTGGCTCCAAGGACATTTCTACTTTTAAAGGCTGCATCTACTCCCAAGAAACCTGCTCTGGTATCACCAGTGTCCCGTGGGTGCAAGCCAACGTCAGAGTTCCAGCAAGACAAGGTCCCTTGCTGGGGTATCCTTCCCTTTGAGGCAAGGACTTTACTGGGGGCCGGTTCAGGGGTTCTGCAGATTTGGTGTCAACTCCCTGCTGATCCTGTGCTCTGCAGGGCATCAGCCCCACTGTGGGGAAGGAATGTGGCTGACATCCCTCTAACCTCGATAAACCCCCTTGAAATAATCCCGCAAGCAAAGCCTCCCCAGCAGCAGCTCCCCAGGGTGCCTGGGCAGATGCTCCCAGACCCCCCAGCAGTGAAGGGATTGTTTCCACGCACCTGTACCTCTTCACTGCTTTTCTCCATGGTTTTTCAAGGCAGGGTTTGCATGGTGGCTGTTTCCCCAGGGAAAGTTTTCTGTCCCCAAACTCCCAAGAGTGTCAGTTTACACTAATGTCAGATGAGCCTGGATTAGCCCTGCTGCTGAGCAGGGAGCTTTGCTCTGCGGCTGGTTTGGAACAACACAAGGCAGCAAACCAGTGCCAGGGGGAGAGGCTCCATTTGTTCAGGCGAACCACGGTACCTGGCTGTCCATGCTGAAAACAAGACTTTGAGAACATCCTTTAAAACAGCTCCATCTGAGCTTTGCAGCACAGGACAAACATTTCTGGGAGCTGCTGGTGGGATTTCCCCATGAACACAGCATACCACACTAGTGAGGGCATTCTGGCTAGAGGAGTGTTTTAGCCTGTGTTCCAGCTCATACAGGACATACTCTCTGGCCTTTCATCCACACTTCAGAGCACAAGGGAGGTGGCCCAGACCATGCACCATGTCTCTAAGCCAGCCCAGCACAGCTGGCCCAGAGCAGAGCCCCTTTTCAGACCAACTTTTCCTTCTGCCAAGCTCCTCCACCAACACACCTAGTTCCACTTCAGGGATATTCTCACCAGTGATCACACACATAATTCACACACAGTAAAGGAGATGAAGGCTACAAAAAATCAACCCTTCAGATCCAGAATAAAAAGCAAGTCCTAAAAAATTCCTCTGCAAAAAGATGAGTGGTGAGAGGAGGAATAATTGCTCTGCCCATGGTTAGCAGGAAAAAAAGATGAGTGGTGAGAGGAGAAATAATTGCTCTGCCCATGGTTAGCAGGAGGAGGTTCTCAAACAGGTGCCACTGCCTTTCCAGCAGCTCTGCTGTAAATAATAGCGGGGTCATGTTCCTCCTAAGCACCTGTGTCTAAGTCAGTTATCTTGTCTCAGTCAGTTATCTTGTTATCAGAATAGTCTCAGTCTCAAAAAGGCATCTGACTGCTGCTGTCACGGGGCAGGGAGAGAAGAAGTTGTGATTTTCAGGGTTTTCCACCCATCCTGAAGGAGGCAAGGAGCAGCACTTGTATTTTTTCAGCATCACTTAATGTTGACCAAGAGACTCTCTTCCCCTAAGTCCCATACACAGGTGAACACCCTAAAGCAGTCATCCCTAAGTCCCACACACAGGTGAACACCCTAAAGCAGTCATCCTTCCTGTGGGACTAACCCTGACAGTTCAGCTCAGCACACATGTATCCAGCTTGGCATCACTCCAGCACCAGGTCCAGCATGCCAGGTAAATCCATCGACAGCAATATCCACCATGCTCAGGACCATCACCTTTATTGACTAGCCCTGGCTGCAAAAATCATGGTCCAACACTGGAGCAGAGTTCCAAAATGTCAAAGCAACATTTAAAGAGAAATTTGAAAGTGCATGTTATTAAATGCAAGATCAAGATTAACCAAAAAGTTGGTTCTCACCATTCAAGAGTTTAGAAATTCTTATCTTAACTACAAAAATCCTGGACCCTTGTTTTGCAAAGCATAGGAGTAACTAAGGCAAGCAAGAGGAGCTGTGTTGGTGCCTGGCAGAGGAGAGGTTTATGAGAAAAAACAAAGGGCTGTTTCATGCCAGTGCAGCAGAGCACAGAAACAAAGCTGAAATGAAGGAAAAAGTATGATGGCTGTCTGACACAGGGACACCAGTCACATAGGACCAAAGGAGGTGGCCCCAGGACCTGTCATGAGCAGCATTTTCCCTTCAGCTACCAACACAGGCAGCAGCTGGAATTGAAACTGCTTCAAAAACACAATGAGGAATAAGGCCCAGATGCCAAGACTCATGTGCAGAACAAGTCCCACCAACAGTCACTGAATGCCACCAGCTGTTTGGTGGCACTGGCCCCAGGAGCAAATCAAAAAAACAGATGGCAACTAGGAATCACAAGGTTTCAGTGTCCTGGAGCACTACTCTGCTCAGGGAGAAGGGTTTGCCATGTGCTGCCTGCAACAAGCCTTGATTTAGAAGGACAGGAATGAGAGCTGCAGAGACACACCAGTAAAGTCCTGAAGTGATTCATGAAGGGGGAGATTATTGATAAAAAGTCCATTTCTGGGCAAAAATAATATACACACAGGAAATAACAACTCAGGCTCACAAGACAGCAAATGCTTTTAAGTCCTCTCATCTGTCTGACACAACACAGCCCAGAGAGGGAGAACTGAGCCAGGGCTGGTCCCAAAACCTCCACTCATGCCCTCTAAGGTGACTTTATCCTGCCTCTTGCCTTCTACTTCAATCCTTTAAAGTCCCATAGGTTGTGACTCTAAGCAGACACTGCTCCAGGCTTTTGTAGCTTTCGAAGTAAAATAAAATGCTTTAGTATCCCAGCCCTCAGAAGCCTAACTCATTACACTGGGGCTGCTCTAGCTCCTGGAATGAGATCACAGCTTTATTTCTTACCTCTCCATCCCAAGTATCCAGATGGCACTAGCAAACCAGCTCCAACACCTAATATAACCCACTCGCTGCCTTCAGAAAGGCTGACATTTGGGTCCTTAGAGAGCTTATATGGGCTCAGTGCAGACAGGGATCTAATTTGCACACAGCTACTCCAGTTTAAGGCTCTGCCTTCCCCAGCCTGCCCTGCTGCTTCTGCAGCTGCGCTGGGTCAGCATCCATGTGCTGTACCCTTCAGCATGGAGCAAGGTCAGCTCCATGGTACCCACACCGACTGGAGCAGCTGACTCTGCCCTGGAGCAGCATAGGGATGTGCACACAGTGCAGGATATGCAGTCTCAGTGCCATTAAGGCGACCGAGCACATCTCACCAGTCTGTGGATGAGAAACTGTGGCACAGGTTTGATCTGCGGGTGAGGGTGCTGGGTAGGACACAGAGGAGTGTGCTGCCAGCCCCTCCAGAGCGAGGGCAGAGGTTATCTGGCACTGGCCAATGCTGCCTGCAGCACTGGGTTTCCAAGGGAGCCATGGAGAGGGCTCAGACTGAAAGGAGGTGTACAATGTGCTCGTGGGGAGACCACGATCATTGCATGGGAAATGCTGCAGCTGCTGGATCTTGAATGGCTCAGCAATCCTCAAATAAAAAAAAAGGATTAAAGGAATTAAAGGCTTCACTGCTCCTCTCTGCTCCTGGGGGCTTGTTTGAGTGGCATCTGCTGCCTCCTCATGTACCCTGAGATAACAGGGATGCTTCACCTCTTCCTCCGCTGCTTCCTCCATTTGCTGCCCCTGTTGGCATTTGCAGTCTGGTGGGTAGCATCTCACCCCAGATAACAGCCAAACCTCCTACTTTTTGGCCCCTTCCCTTTGAGGTCTCCTCAGCATGGGACCCAGCTGGCACACACTGTCCACAGGGAACAGACCACTCCATTCTGCCTTGACAGCTTGCTACCAGCAGTGCCTGGGGCTGATGGGGCATTTCTGCCCCTATTTTTCACATACACTATTTTTCCAAGATAAGAACCAATTCCAGTAACCATGAATAGGTAAAGACTCAAACAAGGTGGTGGCAGAAGAGCAAATTTCTGATGGCAGCCCTAGCCTTGGCCCCTAACGTATGGGCCCTAGTTGTGAAATGCGGTGATGATGCCACTACAGCTTGGCAGCTCTAGGACAGCAAGGCATTGTGCCAGAAATAAATATTATCCCTATTAATCATGTGGCATAAGCCTCACTTTTCTGCAGAACAACATTCTTCAAGGCACTTTAGAGTGTCTTAATGGTCTCTCTGCAGCATGAGAGCAATTCACTTCAAAGCTGCTGGAGCCCTTCTGTGCCAGTGACTGATGCTCTTCCCATTCAGCACTATCCCCAGAAATAGTCCATCAGTTTCATCAGTGGTACCACACCTCCAGCACAGGCATAATAAGCTCCTCAGACAGGTAAAAAATGGTTTATCCATAGCAACAGCTTAACTGCTGTTTACAACATTGAGGTGTGTGATGCAGGTATTGCCAACAGAGAGCAGGGCAACAATTTGACTTTGCTCTGGCATGCTGAGGTGTTGTGTGCTCTGCACTTTGCAAGGGACCAAATTAAAAACCAGTGAACTGCAGGTGAGGATTTACTTAGGACCAAAGGAGAACAGCAGGTCCATCAGCACCACACCAAGGGATGGATGCCCCGCTGCCATTTGTGCTGAAAGCCTCCCCATTCCCTTCACAGTGGTATGTTGGGCTTTGCACTCAGCTTGAATGCTGACAAATGAGCCTTGTGCACTGGCTGCTGTGGGGCTGAGCCCTGTCACTGATTGCTCTCATTAATCTGCAGGAAATTTTATGCTGATGTCTGGTGTATAGCAGTCCATCTCCCCAGCTGTGGGGCTCTGTGTCTGGGGAGCAGTGCTTGCTCAGCTGCAGCAGGGAGCTCAGCAGGGCTCCCTGCCCCAGGCCTGGTGTCTACAGCAAGTCTGCCTTCCTGTGTTGCTGCCTCTCTGCTTTAGGGTGTTTTTGTCCTTTTATCTGGACAGTCTGCGAAATGGGACTTGATTTGCCAGTTTCCACAGCGGCAGGAAGGCTGTGTCTGTCTTCAGTGACCACAGGGATTTGGGAGGGGAGTGGCATTGGTGACAAAGACAGGCAGAGGTCAGCATGGCACTCATCTGTACCAAATTGTGTTTTCTTTATGAATAAAATAACACCAAGCACTATTTGAAGCATTTGCAATTTTCTACTTGACTAGGCAGCAAAGTGGCCACCTGGCTGGTGCTGCCTGAGAATGGCACGAGAGCTGCAGGAACATCAGCCCGGCCCCGTAGCCAGACCAAGAGCCCAGTCTACTTCTGTAAGCCTAAATTTACAAGCTGTTATAGCCAAAAAAATCCTTGAGTTGTTGATTTCTCTCTTGAGAGTGGCCACAAGCATCTGCCCTGAGCTCCACTTTAGCCCAAGAAAGGCTGCAGTCTTGTAGAGGTCAAAAGACCAGGAATGAAATGTTACACCAATAACTTGATATTTCTAAGAGTCTTTGCAATATGATAGTGAAATCAGCTATGGCTGTGGCCAGGGCCCAGGAGTAATACAAGCTCACAGCTCTACTTGAAAAACCAGCTCACCCTAGGGCAGGTGTGCATGGAGGGCTGGACACAGACAGCCAAGCGGCCGCAGCCTGGGGCAGAGAGTGATGGGGCTGGGCACTGGGCTGAGGCAAGCACTGGCTGCTGTGGTGGCTCAGAAACCCTGCTGAGACCCCTTCCCATGACAAGGGCATCGCCGTGGCAGCAGATTTCATAGCTGCTGGCTCAGGAATGCTAGGATGTGCCTGGACACTGACTCCTGGGTGCCTGCCAGTCCCGATTGCAAAACCTGCCAACATAACAGTGTCCCATAATGAGCTGGGAGCAGAGGAATGTGCACAGTCAAGCTCCCCACCAGGGAGTAACCCTCACTAACCCAGCATTGCTCTGCCTCTGCAACAGAGAGGAACACACAGTTTCTCACAACAGCCCTGATAGCAGCTATGTCATGACCACCACTAGGAAGGCAGAGCCCAGTCTGTCAGGTCCAGAGGGAGTGGGGTGTTATACTGCCTTTCCTAGACCTCAAGAAATCTTAGAAATTAATCCAAACTGCAGCACTTTATTTGGCCAAGGCCATCAGGGAATTATCAGCAGTATTAGGCGTTGGGGTATGCAGATGATTTTCTCTGTGTTTCTCCTCAACAAGAAGACGGTGTCATCCCAGCAAACATGTGCACCAGCTTGCTGAATCAAATAAGCCTGAACACATCACATATCAGGACTCTGCAGCAAAACAATCAAGCTGACAAATTTTTGTGCATTGACATCACAGATGGGAAAAAGTGTTACTAATCCTCCAAAGATCCTTCCAATGCATGATTTCATTGAAGTCTCTGGATCAGTCCCAGCTGCTGCAAGTGAGCACAAATAGACCAGAATTCAGCTATAACACAGGAAATTTGGGCAACAGTTTAGATGGTATCTCAGTATCCAGGAGCATATAAGACATGTTTTCCTACAGACCACCTGGAGCAGCAAGAGGGTGTTTGGGGCTAATTGAAAGCAGTATTAGAGTACGATTTGGCTAACGTCTAAATCACATGTTTTGTGGCTTCATCACACATAGAAATGTTGGCTTCAGTCTGCCAACCATCAATGCCTTGTTCCATGTCATAACAACCCCTTTCAAAGCCTCTGGGTTAAGCAATAAGACTATTTTAATCAACGGATATGTTCATTCATTGAACACCAATGTCAGCAGCTGCTACAGCAACTTATGGACATGGCACTTTTCTCTAAGCCCATCTACTCCTAAATAGGTTGGGCAACTTCCAACCCTGCTAATGATGCCTCCCTCCCAAATCAGGTCTGTGAGAGGGTCACATCAGTTCTCAGTCTCAGTGGCATTTTTTTCACTTTAATACCTCTTTATCACTATGATCTATCTGATTGTGGCAATTTCTCAGATAATTCATTAGCTCAGAGTTTGGCTACAGTGCAATATAGATGCTCTGATACTGCACCTTAATGGCACTTATATTGATCTGAACCTGCCTGAAGCCATTCCCATCACCCTTTCCATGGCTTGTGCCCTGACCACACTGATGGCTCATCTCCCTACTTTCATCAGAGCACAAACATAGTCCAAAATTACTATTAGTTGTGCTGCAAGTAAATATTAGAGCACCCACGTGTGGGACAAGTAACACTGATTAATGGTTTGTACAGGGCTACTGGCTTTAAGCTGCAGTAGAAGCATTGCATCCCCTGAGTGGGGAGACAGGAAGGAGGATGTTGGTTAGAGCTGGTGGTTCAAAGCAGCCTATGCCTGTGAAACTGCCTCCAGACTATTGCTGAAGGAGCTCTTTGCTGTTCATCAGAGTCATGGCCAGGAACAGTTCTGCTGGGATATAATGATGCCCAGGATGTTTGTGAGCAACATACAACAGTACATGTAAAACATAGGACTACTTACTATTTATACTTTGCGTTGCTTCGTGGTATTTAACCTCACTTAATCACCAGGGTAATTCCAGCTCAAGTGGTGGGTATCCTCACTGGCTTGGTCAAAGCAGGCTAGGGATCCCAGGAAGGAGGACCTGGCCTTCAGGCTGGAAGTGCTACTTGCTCCCATTAGCAATGTCTCTGGGATCCTTCTTCTCTTACTGGAGAAATTCCCTGGCCGGGACCACTGGGAATTGGTGGGGTGCTACAGTGCTACAGCCACTGATGGAAGCACCAGGTGGGCTTGGTGCAGCTTCTGGCACACCTGTGCCTGTCCTGCTCACCTGCAGAGGGGCACAGTGTTATCATCCAATGTTAGATTTTATTACTGCTTCTTACTCCTGACAAGATGCAGTCTTACAGCATGAAGAAGTGATTTTCACATGGAAATAGGAGGTTTGGGGGAAAAAAACAGGCATTTTCTGCCCATTTGCTGCAGTACACCCATCCATCTGAGCCCTCACCGCGACAAACAAAGCCTTCTGACTTCTGCAGTACCAGTCCCCCTGCCCAGATGATTAGGGACAGAGTTCCATAATTAGCTTTATCCCATAGGGAGCTGGCAAAAGTCTCCATCATCTGGGCAATCATTAACTGCCCCTGTGCACCTGGGAGGTGTGAGGAACCATCCTGCTCTGCAAATACACTAATGGCTCGAGTGGAGATTAGCAAGTGTGTTACCATCCACCCTGTGCCACAGAAGTGGCACAGTATCAGGGACCCAGCATAGCTCTGACCAGCCTACATATACCCTTTCTTTGACTTTGCCACTGCCAAGGTCACTACCACAGTGCAACCAGCATGACTTCATAGGTTGCAATGGGATTGCACAGAGTTTGTGCTGGGGCTAGGGCATACAGGGTGGAAGGGAAGGCTGGGCTGCCCAGCTGGTCCCCACTGCTGCAAGCAGCACCTCACCCAACATCTAGCATTAACCCAGCAGTGGAAATGTTTAACCAGCCTACAGGATCTCCCTGCAGTGGGAGGTGAAATGCTGTCTGCCTTCAAGTCCAGCCCCAGGTGACTTCAGTGGAGCCAAAATTTTACCAGCTGATTGGGAGTCCAAAGCGACTGGCGGCGATGCTGCACTCCCAACCCGGTGCTGAGAGTGGAGATTTAATAAAGATCCAGGCAGGCAGGGCAGGCAGAGCTGTCTGCTCTGTCACTCACACTTGCACTGAGGCTCCTCAGCCAGGCAGACAGTGAGCCCATCTCGGCGGCAGTGTTATCTCACTGTCATTGCATTCGCATCGGCTGACAGCGTTACACAGCCGTGGAATAGCCAGTGTTGCACTTGCTTGGCATGTCTGGGGTTTTTAATACACAGGAGATGAGTCCACACAAGAAAGCTTCTGGTGCCACAGCAACTGGCTAGTGAAATGACAGCCAGCAGTCAACATCACCAGCACAGCAACTCAGTAGCTAAATGTCAATCTAATGTACAGTCCCAGTAACAAGAACCCAGCTGTGAGCTTCCCCAGAGAACATCTTCCTCTTCCCACTGCTCTTTAACAACCATACAGCCACCCACCAGTGACCCTTCAGGTGCACATTCAACATGGCATTATTTTCTCTTTACGTACACACTGATTGAGAAAACCATGTCATTCCCCCATCACAGCAGAGCCTAAGTCCCAAGAAATGAGCCCTCTGGGGCCACACATACCAGAGAGCTGTGCCAGAGCTGTCCCAGAGCCATGCCAGAGCTGCCCAGCTCTTCTGCCAGCTCCTGGCACAGGGACACCCCCAGGTTTGCTCCTCTGGGGATGGTACCTCCAAAGAAGGCTCCCACCAGCAAACCCCTGCAGCATATACAGCAACACAGGGCCATGCAGGGTACAGGAGAAGCAATGGATGATGCTGGGATGAGCTCCCATGTCACCTTCTCCTGCGACATGAAGCCACTTCATAAGAAACACGGGGGCAGTTGGTGAATGATGCAATCCCTTGTCTGCAGGAGCCACTCCAGATAAATATCACCCGGCAATCAACCGCCCTCACACAGTAACCTTCAGGGAGCTACAGGGGCAGAACAAAGGCTTTTTGTTAATCCCAAAGACTCAGGAGCACAGGGTGAGATTGCTTACTAATTTAGATAGCAAAGAGAGAAAATTGCTGTGCAAGGAGCTCCCAGAAAAACAGCTTTGCCATGAAAAGTCCTTTGGTTCAGGATAGAAGGTCCTATGCACCCCACAAACCCACTTCCCTGCAGAGAGGAGCCCAGATGTGCAGCTGGTCAGGCACCAGGGCAGATCAGAAATAAATATATCTAGTAAATTTATCTGGCCTTTTTCTTACGTGTTTTACTCAGTCAAAAACAGGTGTTGACAGATCACAGCCATTTTCCATTCCCACATCCACGAGCCATAACCACACTTATTCAGGACCTCAAAGCAGGTTTAAACTTATGTTCTTTTCCCTCTTTGACACATCTCCAGTGAACTCACAGACCAGGTGTTGAGTTTTAGCCTGTTCAGAGGTGGCCCAAGGAGAGTGGTAGAGATGTACACCCACCTCTTCTTCAAACTGAGTCAAATGGTATTTTTGAGTGTGAAATGAGCAGCCAGGCCACAGGATAATGGGTGATATGAGAGGAATCTGCTCGACCTCAAGAAGCTCATGGGGCACACATGGGCTGTGAAGCAGGTTGCAGTTTGAGCAGACAAACTGTGCAGCCTCCCCACAAAGCTCTCTTCTTCACTACAGCCTTGGTCTAGTGGCAAAAACTGTGTGAGGCCTTCCAAACCATGCCCGTGTGTAACCCATGGCTGGATGGGTCAGGCTGACAGCACTCACACATGCACACATACACACACCACACAGAGTGGATTGTGGACCAGCCTGCCTCTTTGTCTCTGCATCTGGTGCCCCATGTCAATTAAATTTAACAGCTCCTGGTCAAGAGGTTAATAATAATAATTATTTTTTAGTCTCTAGTAGCAAAGAACCAGCAACTCCTATGTTTCATTTCCTGTAACAGAGCAATACCTGTACAGCCCTTTCCCATTTCTCTCTTGTCTTTTCTTCCAGAAAGAATATTCCCTTCAGTCCAAGGGTCCAAGTGGAAGTGGGAAGCCAGGGAGCAGTGGTTCAGGTGAGTGCCTGCAGCCCATGCTGCTCCACAGAGGTCTTTGGAGGCAAGTTGGGAGGGACTGGGTCTTCTGTTCACACCCAATGCTGCTGAGCACTTGGCTGGGAAACATGGCTGGGATGGGGGAAATTGCTGGGATATGGAGAGCAGCAAAATGTGGAGGTGTAAAAATAAGTGAAAGAGCATCCCCCTGCCTGTGGTAGCCTGACCTTTTTCTCCAGTCCTTCACAGGGCCAGGAGGGTCAGGCCAGGACGTGGCTGTGATGGACAGTGCACCCATGGGTGCCATGGTATGCAAAGGTGACTAGGCACTACAGCAGTGCCCCTCAGCATTCCTTATCTGTGTGGAAGTGTTTTTGTTCCATCCCTGCCCCTCCTGGGACTAAGACACTGGGCATCTGCAGGCTGGCACTGGGCGACCAGTGCAGAACTGGACCACAGCACCCATCTGAGAGCCAAAAGGAGGTGCTGGGATGGTTTAATCCCTTCTCCTCCCCAGTTTTGCAGGCTCTGGTTTCCCAGGCCATGGCAATTCAGGGACAACCACCATGGTACCTCCAGCTAGAGTGAGGATGGAGACAAGAAGCACAATTCAGGCAGAGGCTGTATCTCAGCAGGACAAGACCTGGGCAGCAATGCTGTGGCATCACACAGCCCTGATGCCACCAGGATAGCCATGGTCCCGTGCAAAGGCTGTTTCTCCCTCTCTCAGCCCTCACCCCTGGGGAGCAGCAGCTGCTCCCCCTGGGCGACACAGCAGTTGTTAGATGATAGGGTGTTGCAACATGCCAGGGAATAATCACGATAACTCGAGCGGTTGCCCTGGTGCCGGCTTGGCTGTTGCAGTGGTTGCTAAAGAGAGTGGGCGTGCGGCTTCCTCTGGGGCGATCTGATTTCTCCAGGAGCGTGGTTAAGGCACGTTGAGGAGAAATCATCCTCTGTGGAGCAGGGACGCGACCTCTCCACTGGCAGCAGCGCCGTGCGGAGCGGGCAGACCGAGTGCCTGGGCACGCACAGAGCTGTTTGCTTTGGGGAGAAAAAGCGATTAGCTTGTTCATCCATCCTGGGAAAACATCATCTGGCAACAAAGAGCAAAGGGAACAAGTTTTCAGGGCAGCAGAGAGACCTTTGGGACCAACATTGAGGAGTGAGCAAGGCTCCAGCCCTCACTGAGCTCCAGCACTCAGTGGAGTCTTTGTGGGGTGGCAAGAGCAGCAAGGAGGGAACAGCAGTGTAGGAGCCACCTCCTCGTGACCTTCCATCCCTGCTCCCAGTGCAGAGACCTGGCAGGAGCCAGGCAGCTTCGTTGGACCCGGCCAAAAGTCACCTAGGCACGAGTGCAGCCAGGCAGCAGCGGCAGCCT
>NW_008674213.1:57510-67469 GCF_000695815.1 Acanthisitta chloris
GGCAGCACCTGCCCCCTGGGCTTCCCAGGGCCACACTGCGGAAATCAGGTAAGCCCAGGGCCCCCCGATCTGCCCCGGGGGATCCTCACTTCTCTGCTGCTCCCTCCTGCAGGGATGGGCTGCTGAGCCCGGTGGGATTGCTCTGCACTGCATACATGTTTACGCACAGGTGGCTTGGGACCCTGTTTTAATTATATTTGAGATATCATGTTACTTTCTTAGTTCAGCAGCTGTTTGAGAAGTTGCCCTTCTGCTTCTGCCTTTCCAAATGGACCCGTATCCCACGAGAAATTCCCTTCCCAACCCATGCTGCAATTCAAATCTGCTTCTTGGGGAGGCATTGGGCTGAACAGGGGGCTTGGTACAATCCCTGCAAATCAACGCTGGAGGGTTTTCTCTGCATTTAACAAAATACCCTTGAACTACCTTAAAGCATTCGTTACTGATTGATGTGCACCTCTGTCACAGCCAGGCAAATGCACAAAGCAAATATTTGATGAGATATTAAAAGTAAGTTTGTGATTGTCAAGGACTGCTAAGCATCTGCCACTGCTTAACAAAACTAAAGTGCTTCACATGCCGCTTGTGAAAGGCACAGGAAGTCTTGGTGATTGCTAACAGAGTGAGATCCCAGCCTTGTTATCTCTGCTTATCACAGTCCAAAGTAATTAAATGAAATGATTAACCGGCACACCCAGGCCTGCCGGCTGGCAGAGGGGCACTTGCTGCTGCCTGACAGTACAAGCATTTCCAACCAGTAAGTTCTATACCCCAGACAGCTCAGCAAGCCTCAAACCTGATGGGATTTCCCTCTTCCCAATACCTGTGCATGAGTGCAAAGCTCAGTGGGTGACTGTGGTGACATCCAGGTCCTCCACCTTTGGGGTGATTGCAGGTGATGATGTGTGAGCAGCCTTAGCTGGTGGGTGCAGTGCTGGGGTAAATGGGGAGCCCCAGCCCTGTGGGCTGTGGTGCTGGCACAGGGCTCAGCAAGGGTAAGCAGGACTGGGAGCACTGGTTGAACTGGGGAGGCTGGCTACACCTATGGGAGAACACTGGCTGTACTAGTGGGGAGCTCAGGCCACACTGGTGAGCAGCATGGGCATGTGTTCAGCAGAGAGGCAGAGGCAGGAACAGTTGTGATATGGGACAGCAGTGCTGGGAGCTGCAGGGATGTGTCCCTCAGCCCTGCTTTACATTTCCATTAGAGTTTTCTCACCCTTTCTGCCCCCATGACCTCATGGGTTTCATTCCTGACCAGCAGGGCTGAGTGAAGGTGAGGGGACCAGGGCGTGTGCATCTAGTGCCCCGAGACAGCCACCTGATAGCTGGGAACTGCTTCCCACGGCAGCCACATTGAGTTACACTCACCCTATTGCATTATAAATACCAGAATTAGCCTTGCTTAATTATTTAAAACTATAGATTAAAAGCAGACAAAGGCTCTCTGCCTCCTTTCCAGAGCACACGTATCATTTATCAGTGATACGGTCGCCTGGTGACAAGCAGAGGGGAGTGTGCCAGGTCCATCGGTATGAGATGCTCCTGAGCTGCTGGCACGGCAGGAACCAGAGGAGAGGAAAATCACAGTGAGAATGAGAGTTGGCACCATCTCACCCAGGGAGGGTAATAATTAGCATCTGCCACTCTTTGAGCTCACATTATTATTATTATTATCATTATCATCATTATTAACATCATCATCATCCATTGCCAGGGCAGTAAGCCAGAGCAGTCAGCAAGATAATGTGAATTTCAGGTATTTTGTTCTAGGCTCAGCTGTGTAACAGGGACACACAAGTCAGCTGGGGTGATAAGGTGTGTTTTGTGGGCTCAGCTGTGGGTACTCACCCACCAAAGGGTGTCCAGGCACTGTGAGCCTCCCCATCAGGCAGCATCCACATCTCATTCACTAAAGCTGGCACCTGGATGCCTTGCTCTGCCTTAAACACACCAACCCTGCAGAAAAGGGCTTCCCAAAGTAAATGCCTGACTTTGAGGTCAAACCTCTTCCCCTGGCAGCAGATCCTCTGCAACACAGGTGCACACCTGAAAGATGCTGTCAACTCACAAAGCTTCAGGGTTTTTGGAGACTGACATGCAATTCTTGCCCTCTCCCATGTTGCCAATCCCAGCTATTCTGTGTTTCTAAAATACAATTAATTAACACTAGAAAAAAAGCATGCAAATTAGAAAATGCTACCATTTGAAGTATCTAAACAAAAAGACAAACCTTCAGCTTCATTCTTTGCAGGACTTAACATACTACATCACCTTATCTGCCTTTACAGTCTCAGAGGAAAAGCTTTAGAGCCAAACTCCAGCTCCACTTCAGATACTGGAATGCATTGACTGAAAGTTCATACTCTAAAATGAAAAAACTTAACTTCTGGTTAGCAGGTAGAAGGGTGCCAGGGCTTAAAAGTAACAGAGGTCCAGTTTAAAGATACCACACACCTTCACCTGCACATGCAAACCCTTGGAGGGAGTGAGGACAGGCCTGTTCCTCTCAGCTTTCCCAAGAGGGGTGTGAGGGATGGTACCCTCACCCTGGGGAAAGGAGAGCTCCCAAGGGAGCAGATGCTATTGGGGTACTTAGGCCAGAAAAGGAAAAATTCCTTGACTGCAGTTAAAGTGTCAGAAACTCACGTTATTTCCCAGGCTCTCATTACTTGTGTAAATAGCTTTAAACTCGCTCTGCTGACCTGTACTGATGTGTTGGTTTTGCAGCCACATGACTTGCAGGACGTGTATGACCAGCTGCTTTCAGCAGCCCTTCATTAATCTCCTGGTTCTTAAAAAAGGACACATTCATGAATAAATCCCAGGCATCCAGAAAAACAGAGGTTCTTTCCTGTAACCACAGTTTTAAGTGATCATTTCTGCCCAGAAAACAGTCCCTTGGCTCAGTGGTTTTACAAACCCAAGTCCAGGGCTCTGACACTGGATGTCCTGAGGTTTTTGTCCAGTCTCATCCCTTCTACCAAGTAATAGGGTCTCAGAAATACAGACAGCAATGTCCTCTGAGTATGGATCCCATTCCCAAAATAATGCATTCTGCCTGTTTTCATATGGGTGGCATTTCACAGAGGACCATTCTCTGCCCAGAAAGGGATGCTCATACAATATTTTTAACAAGAGCAGTTTGATCATCATCTGGCCACACTGACAAACCTGTCCTGAGATGCTCTAGTTGGAAAATCAGTTCTCAAATGACACAGACAGCAGAAATAAAACACTGTGAACTGCATTTGCTTTCTAGATTTCAGCTAAAGCTAAACACTGACCTATGGTATAGAAGGTAGCATCAAAAGTTAAGGTTAAGGATGCAGGTGGCATGGAAAAGTGCCAAGCTATGTGCAGGGTAAAGGCGAGTGGGTCACAGAGGGCAGGATGCCAAGGATATCTTGGCAAACCAAAAGTCAGAGAGAGAAAGCGTTTCACATGAAAACCTGCAAAAAGCAGCTGGTGTCCTGCTGCACCCTCCTTTCTCCTATACAGGTGCAAGTCGAGAGGTGCTGGGCAGGAGCCCAGACCTCCAACCTACAGGTTTGTAAACCCAACAGCTATGGATTAATTTTGTTTCCAACCTCTTTAGTTTTTCCCCTTGTAGAGAACAGCTGTAGCCATGTAGGCAGCCATAAGCAGAGCTGCACCCCTCGGGTTACCTGCCTTTTCCAGGGCTGTTAATCCCCTTAACATTCCTGGGGATTATTTCCATCCCGACAGGACGGTAGAACAGGCTGCCAGCAGCAGCACAGGGAGCAGCACACAGTCCTAGAGGGGCTCACAGGGCAACCAAGCACTGAGAGACAAGTTGCTTAATCCTAAATAAATGCTCTGTGAAGGGCATGTCCTCCAAGTGAGGGAAAACCAAAAAGCAGCAGCCACAACCACAAAGGGAAGTGTAGCTCAGCTCCAACAGTGGCTGAACCCTCATGTCCAACGTCTGTCCTTGGGTATAAGCCAGTCCTCCACCTCCTCTTCCTTCTCCTCTCCAGCAGCAGGCTAAAACCTTTCTCCTTCCCTCAGGTTGCACAAAAGCCACTCAGAACCCCAAGCAGAACCCTGTTTTATACTCATAATAAGGTGATGTTAATACATTTTGCAACATTTGTGCCTTCAAAGAGTTAGAGTTGCACCAAAGCTGCCTGATATCCTATTACCCCAAAGACTGGGGCTGAGCATAATCAGAAGTGGAAACAATTTGCCCCAGGACTGCAAGCTGATGATTTTATCACAACTCTCAAAAGAACTGGGGAATTTATAAGCATTTCCAGGCAATCTGAGCAGCAATTTGGGCTTTGCCTTAGGTCAGAACAGACCAGTCATTAAATGTCATTTTTCTCCTCAGCCAGTCCCACACCCTGGGGCAGGGAGGGTGGCTGGTGTCTGGGCCATCTCAAAAATGCTGAAAATTACCGGTGGCATCTTCTAGAAAACTAATCAAGACTGGGAGCTCATTTCACAGCTCTGGTTGGAAGAGGAGGTAACTCCATGCGTGAGGTCCAAGTGTCTGCCAGGGGCCCTGATGTCCTCATCATGGCAGCCTCACTTTTTACTAACAGAAAAGCAGCTAGAAACACACCTTTCTAGAAAGCCTTGAGGTTCTAGAAATGAGGAAAGGGCAAATATCTAAGAGCAAGCAGAAGACCGAGTGTGTCAAAGCAAACACAGCTACTTTTTATAAGCAACACTCCAAAGCAGACCTATTTGAAAAGTCACACTGTCTTTCTGAGTACAGGAAAGGGTATTAACATCCACACATATTTTTTCATTTGTCTTGCCAAGAACAATACAAAAATGCCCAACGACTTTTGTTGATTTATGATGGTGGCCAAGGAGGTGCCAGAGGAGAGCCTTGTTCATTGATCTACGGCTGAATCATGCAAAAACAGACATCCTGCTGTAAATCCACTGCAGAGACCTGGCTTGATTTACACCTCCAGCACTATAAATAATGACAAAAAGCAGCCTGATAGCAGTCTGTCTCCCGTTACAGGGACATGAATTACATCAGGTCTTGAAGATGATAGATCTACTCCCTGAGAAACATTTTGCATTGGGCCCCTATTTGCCAACCTGCAGGAGAAAGGATCATCCATCCTTACTCCCAGTGTAACCCCAAGCTGTGTTTCAGACATGCCAATCTTTTTATGTTCTCATTTTTCCTTTTCTGCTCAATGCAAATGAAGACATTCATTGAATTTTTCCAGGTTGAAGGCATCTGAAAGTTTAAAGTGCTCTTCTTGTGCAGACATTCAAGTCTCTTTCCAGTCCTAGTCAGTGCTTTGACTTTGTCCCTGGGGCAGCAGCATAGACACCCACTGGAAGCCAAACCCTCAAGGCCACTGTCTACACACCTGTAGGTACATCTAACACAGTGAAATCCGAGCACAGAGCTGCCTGCTGTGTCCTGGCCCCCACAGAGTTGTTCAGGCAAACTGAGCTTCTCATGAGGATTTCTGCATGCTGGTTTAACAGTGCCTGGACAAAAATGCTTCCAGTCTGTTTCAGTTCCTCCCACTCCTTCCTTCCCAGTATTTTCTTTATTTGTACTAGTTTCAGGGGAAAGTTACCCATCTGCCTTCAGTAAACAGATTGATAAATTTCTATTTCTTTACAAGCCTCAGCCGTACAACCTTAGATTCTGCAGCCTGGAAATCACCACATTAGCTGATTCAAAACCTCCAGGATTGCTACAGTGCTCCCCCAAAATGCTGCTTAAGCAGAAGGTCCCCCAAAGGAGGGAGGACCCTTCCCTGAACATCCAGGCTGTTTGGGGGAAACACAAGACCAAACTGAAAGGTTGGATGACACCATGCAACGGCGCTGTACACTGCTGGGAATTAGCCCTATGAATGTGGGGATAGCCTACTCCAAGCAAATATCCTGGGATCTGGGTCTTGGGGGTAGGGAAGAAGGGACTCCCACTCCTGAGTTGCAAAAGGAAACTCACATGCACAGAAAGCGGGGGAAAACAGTACTTTTTAAGTAGCAGTGCTGCACCAGTGCCCCAAGAGCTAATCCAGTTTAGCAACAGGACTCAAGAGCCCCGTGGGTCCAGAAAAAAACCACCAAAGTCACTTGAGTTACAGCCATTTACAGCATCAAGGTTGGTCCTTCAGGCTTGGTTGGCTGTGTAATCCTTCCACGCTTGCTGCTCACTGCATAATCCCCTAGCAGAGCACAACAGGCAGATTTAAGATGGGCAAATCCAAGATGATTATGCCCTAGCTCTTCTGATGTGTCAGGATTTGGTACCCAGCACATAAGCAAGTGTGAGTACCTGTGTCATTGAAGGCAGCTCTGGTCTAAACAACAGCACAGGAACAGTGGGAAAGGGCAATAGGATGACACAGTGACACTGAGGCTAGTCTGTTAGTATAGCTGTCCAAAACCAGTGTTTCTATTAAAAACACCTGGAATTTTATGTAAGTTACTCCATGGAGAGACATTTTTGTTTGAAGAATGAAGACATTGCTTTGCCATTTGAAACAGGAGCTCAACCATTCCATTCATGCCAAAACAAACCTTTGCTTTTATACCTTCCTTCCTTGTATTTTGTCTGCCTCTTCTGTGAGAAAATAAAGAACAAAAAAGGGAAGAAGAGAAAATCAAAGCAATTTTACCCGAGTGAAAATCTGATATGTTTTCTCATTGTTCAAAACCTGGCTTTCATCTCACAAATATTAGCCATGAAATTGCACTGCCTTAACCCTTGGCTGTTCTTCAGTCCCTGCATCTCTCTGGAAGGCAGTGCTGAGCCCTCAGTTTCAGCCTGTGGAGTCCAGCCCTGCAGGGGTTTGAGTCAGCCTGGCACTTGCCACCAAACATCAAACCACACCACCTTCCCTACTGCCAGCAGTGATGTGTGATCCCAGAGGAAAATAACTTGATACAAAAAAAAATCACTGGTTCCAGCTTCCAAGTGCCCTTTAAATATGTACCGAACTATTCACCCCAATTACACTCCTGTAATGAGCTCTGATTTGTTTTCCTTTTTTCCCAAAGCAGTAGGGCACTGGCTACATTAACAATCAATGAGAAGTTGTTTGATATTGAATCATTTCTTCAGCAGCATTATTCCTTACACAATCCCATTTGATTGCAATCCACTTCACAGTTGATAAGTACTTACTGACTATGAAAGAATGACCCAGCCTGCTTTCTCTTGCCTTTTTTTATTGATTTCTCTTTAAAAAAGGTTTTATTCCTTTCATACTTAAGGTTGAAATAAGAGAAAGAGGCAACATTACTGAACAACTGTTTTCCTTACAGCTCCATCAACCCATATAACTTCACACTAGGCCCCAAAAAATACTGTAATAATGAGACACTTAAAGACATGAAACTGCCTACACCCTTTTTCTTGGACTTTTTGTTCTTACTGGTAAACTTCCAAATTGTTCAAGTGAATAGTCAGGAATAAACTGCCCTTTCTGAGCCCCTGATTAGACCGTACACTGAATAATTGGAGGCAGCCCCACTGTGCTCCACATTTAAAGACGCAGCCCACCGCATGCAGTTTGTCTTATAACTTGTGCTTTTTGTAAAGAGAAAATGTACAGAACTTGGAAAACACCAGCAGTGAGTATGCCCTGTGGTTTGCCTGAAATCTAAGCTGCCATCCCTTCCAAAACAGTGGGTTCTTGTTCTTACATCCAGAACATAGAAATTATTACAGCATGATCACAGACTGCATGGGAGATGATGCTATTCTTGGCACTGGGCTCGATCCTGGTGAGTAGGTCAGCAGGATATCAGCAAAATCTTTCCTTGACAAGAGGTTTCAGATACAGCAGCAATTCCTCAGGCCACTGCTTCAGAAGCCTCTCAAATCCCACAGCATCCTCTTGTGTTACAGGACTGATGGCCTCAGCCAGGACATCCAGAGCAACAGCTCAGCACAGTCCACATCCATGGCTGCTTCCAGTTTTAGTTAGACCTATCTTACATTAATTAATCCTTGGCACTAAATGCTGCAGCCACCGAAGCGAGCGGCTGGCAAGTAATTTAAGTGATCTAATTAATATGTGTCTCATCCACAACGCAAAGGGAATGTTTTTTAAAACCTCTAAAAACCCTCAGCAGCATGCGAAGGCACGTGCACTCAGACACTGACACCAGTGTCGAGCAGCCAGGACAGGCACCATCTCTTCTCCTCTGTCTTGGCCAGGGGAGGAGAGCCCCAGTGTGTTCACACACCAAGAAGGGTGAGAATTCTCATGCAAACAACTCTCTTTTCTTCTAGCATCGATGTACACTGAAATACAGCGAGAGCGACCAGATGGTAGGAATATCCTGACTCAGCCAGACTACATAGATGGAAACCCAGACCTCATCAAACCTAAAAAGCTCCTAAATCCTGTAAAAGCCTCAAAGAGCCACCAAGAGCTGCACAGAGAGCTGCTGATGAACCACAAAAGGTAAGAGAAGGTCACAGCCTACTGCTGGAGCAGTCCAAGAGGTGTTAAGCCATCAGAGCTCAGGAGCTGAGGCACAGGTGCCTCACAGACTGCAAGCTGGAAGGGCATGATAAACCAATAAACCCCTTCACTTGCAAACAAACACAGTGTTAAACTTGCTGTAGACCTTTCCTCTTCTCTCTGACATGACAGTTTCTTTCAAAAAAAAAGCAGAACCAAAAAGGCCCTGGTCTGCCATCCTGTTGCATCAGCTGGCACTTTTTGGAACCACAAGCACTGGAAGATGCAAGGCATCCCTACAGCCCCTCTCTTGGTGTCCCATGAAGGTTTTCTGCTTTTTCTATCTCCACCACTGACTTGCCAAGCCCCCTGCAACCTACAGCATTCCTCTGTGCTTGAAGGCCAACCCAGAGGCAGGAAAAGAGGCAGGCTGGATGGAGGCATTGAAAACTAGGGGAGCACTGGGGTGAGATCATCTGATGCTAATTATTAAATCCCTAGAAATCAAATGGATAAAGACAGGCTAGAATTCATATTCCTGACTTCTTACCCCATCACCCCAAATTAACTCTTCGTGGGTACAGACACAACACCATGAAAATTACACCAGTGACTGAGAACCTACAACCACACCATTCCTTTGCAGCAACTGTCTGAACATCAGTGCAATACAATCATATTCAGCTCAGAGGCTTTTAAGCACAGCAAGAAATCTGCTGGCTTTATATTGACGTTTTCTGAACACCCTGAAATACCCTGACACAAAGCTCTTTGGCCACCTAATTAAAAGGAGCACAGCCTGTGTTCCAAAGGACTGCAGTCATCACAGGAACCAGACACGTATATTAATTCAGGGAACAATCAAGCCTGCCAGCAGGGTGCATTAATCAATACTGGCACTGGCTGGGCTTGGGTTTGATTTGATTTTCCCAGAATCAGAAGAATTACAGGGACCATTCTCTGGCATCAAGGCAGAGGTAACTATATCAGACAGATATTTTTAAAACTCTCTGGCTTGAGAGTGACCATCTCCTCAGCAGTGATACTGCTCAGTTTAAAGGGTCACCTACCAGCACTGGCTTTGATCTCACCGAACATTTTTCCAGTCTCACCATGATGGAACAAAGAATCAAGAAATCCCTGCAATGGAGGCAGCAGAGATGAGCAGTGGCAGATAGGGTACAGGCCCCACAGCATCAGGCTGAGCTGAGCTTCACACTGGGAGACACAAAGCACATCATCTCTTTTTATTCCAGTTCTGTGCCTGCCACCAAGTTACATCCACATGTGCCATCAGGTACTGGCAGGAGGCAGCCCCATTGCAGCCATCCTGCAATTCATTACTCCTCTCCGTAGTGTCCTGTATGTCTCATGTGTCAGTTTAAACCTGCTTTGGCTCTGACCTCTCAAGTATTTTTCAGCAAATAACGTGAAACAAACCAACCACAAATGATAAAACATCATTGCTGGTTTCTTGTCACTCTCAAGTCCATCAGTTTTGCTTCCTGCTACATGTTACTACAGAGGGAA
>NW_008674213.1:67489-76331 GCF_000695815.1 Acanthisitta chloris
TATGATTTGTTTCTGTTTCTGCTTTGGTGTTGGTTTTTCCCCTCGAGCAGCAGGAAGAAGCAACTCAGATCAGCAGCTTGTGTAACAAAATCCTTATCTTAGTCAACACCTCTGGGTACTAACAACACATGATGATTAAATCAAGGAATAGTAACAAATCCACCGGCAACATTGCTGTGCCTCCAGCAAGCCAAGGCAGGTTTGCCTTCTCTCAAGCCGTGGGAAAAGCAATTTTGCAGCATCCAAGTTCTTTCTGCCTTGAAAACCACCATGAAAGCTCTGAGGCCAAGTCTACGGCTGCCTCCACTGACGTTGCTGTGAACTTTGTCCTGTCATAAAGCAAAAAAAAAGAAATTACAATAGGAAACATCATGTAAACGTGGCACTGGAAGGATGCCAAGCACTGGTCCCTAGCCATGCTGTGACAGCACAGAGGTTTGCTGCATCTGGAGAGCACTTCCCTCTCCTGCCTGCCAGTTCAGTTGCTCATGATGTGAGGTATCACCTCAGCACCTTCCACATGGCCAAGGAACTCATAGCACACAGGGTTTGATGTCTCTGCTTTCAAATTACCTTAGCCAAAACCAAACAGCCTTCGGTTAACAGAGACCTCCCAGTGCTGAGGAGGAACTTTGCTTGAATAGTGCATCCCAACGTGTCATGCCTTGGGCATGCCCTTAGCACAGGCCTGGGGAGGTCCCCTCCTCACCTCAAAACAGACCTTCACCCACAGGAACACCAAACACCACCCATACCTACTCCCATGCTTCCAGTGGGGCAGAAGCCAGTGAGAACGTGGCCAGGATCAGCTGCAGGAGGTAAATCTGTGTCTAAATTCAGGCATGGCAATATCCAAAGTGTGAGGTTTCTGAAATTAGTTCAGAGACCTTCTTCTATCTCTTTAACACATATTTATGCCTTGCCTGCATGGCCTTGCTATGTCTCCTTTTCTGTGATCCCAACACTCACAGAACAGGAGTTCATCTGAGATGCTTCAGGCAGCTGAAGGGGAGACAGGCACCTGTGCCATCAGCAAACCCTCCAGCTTCCAGATGAAAAGGACATTTCATTTTGACCCAAACTATCCGCGTCAACACAGTGATCGCCACACGCAGCTCCGAAGCAAATCTTCAGATGGGATGCGCGGGGAGGAAAGGAGCTGCCAGGACAATTACTGCAGATCAATGACTACCCCTGCTGGTGGGAAAAAAATCGTCATTATTTCAATGCCCTCAACGCAGCTGAGTCCTTACCTGACACCATTAAAACCAGTAATAGCAGGTGCCAACAGAAGGTCCCGTTTCCACACCCGATGCAGAAAGCTGTAGCACCTCAGTGCAATGGGATCAGCAGAACTTCCAGCACCACGTGCCCCATACACGTGTCCACTCCAGGCCCGCAGACCAAGGCACCATTCCTGCAGTATGGTAACACCTTGTGGATGGATCTGTGAACCAAGGTGGGTTTGTGGACCAGGTATCCGATGTTTCCATTTAGGACCAAGAAGAGTTTTGGCATTGCCAGGCTGGCAGTTGTTACACCCCAGGGTGTAGGTGCTCTGCCCCTTATTTATTTGCTTTTTATCCACAGAGGTTTGGGTGTGGAGAGCAAACCAGAGCTGCAGCGAGTGCTCGAGCACCGACGGCGAGACCTGCTCATCAAACAGAAGAAGGAAGAGGAAGAGGCAAAGAAATTGCAGTCTCCTTTTGAAAAAGAGCTACTAAAGAGGCACCAGAGGCTGGATCAGGTAGAACTGAGCTTTCAGTCATCCCCAGATTATCCTAACCACCTGACACAAGGCACAGGGAGATGGGTTGGCTGAGGTTGAACCCAAAATATAGTGTTGCTACCTCTCCATAAGACAGGAGCCACAGTTCATCCTTTGCAACTCAGCACCCTCATCCTCACAGTGGGATTCACCATATTTGTATCACACAGGACCCTCACCACATACCACTGACCCTGGATCTCCTCTGGGTCCCATACAGTGTCCTTGGGATGTGTTTTCCAGTTCAATAGCATGGGGGCTGTTGCACCCATCACTGGTGTTCAGAACTACTGTGTGGGGTGTGATGCTGTAGAAGTGCTGGAAGAAACATTGCTGTAATCTCACCCAAACTGCTTTTGGGAGCAGTTCCTGGCGTGTACCCTGGCCAAAAGTATGCCAGGGGAAGGCAATATTTGGGGTATGCTTAGCAGCACAGCCATGCCCTGAGTGCTCTGTGCTTTTCCTCATACCTAAACCTGTGCAAGCAGTGAGCAGGCTCAGTGCCACTGAAGATAAAGTCAATCCCTGTCCTACTTGCCAGTATTTGCACTGCAAGTGGATGAAACCAGTTTATTTAATTAACAACACAATAATGTCAGCCAAGCCGAGAACACTTGAAAATCAAAGTCTGGCACTCTCAGAGAACTAGGAATATGAAACAAGGTGGTTTAGGGACAGATCCATAAAGAGTTTGCATGTAAAAGTAAGGCAGTACAATGAACTTACCCTGCCTTAGACAATACCTAATGCTGAGAGCCTTTCCCAAGCTCACAGGTGTCCTTTGCTGGGAAGGAGTAAAACTTCCTCCTCCTGCCCCCATGCCAGGTCTGAAGTGAAGCACTCCCTTGCTTTGCTGATGGAGATGTTCCTCCCTGGAGGGAAAAAAAAATAATTAATGTTTCAGTGGGATAGAAAAAGAGACTAAAGGTGAACATGGGTCTGGTTTGTAAAAAGAGAGGCCCAACATGAGCACTACACACTCATTCAACTTTGGGCAACAATAACTGGACCCAGCAATAATGAAGTCCCTCGTTTTAATATAGCTAATGCTCTTCTATCCTTTAGTATGCACAGTAACTCTTCTTTCTCACAGCTGGAGAAAGAGCAGGAGAAACAGGAAGACCATGCACCAGAATTCATCAAAGTCAAGGAAAACCTGAGAAGAACATCAACGGTGATAGGAGATGAGAAAGCAGCATAGCTTCTGCCAAAACTCAACGGGGATCCTACAAAGGCCAGTGCTAACCCACACCCGCTGACATCTCTGTACTTGGTGAACATTCACAGCCACATCGTCAGGGCTACTTACAGTTATTAACACTCGCTCCAGTAGAAGGCATGGAAAAGGTTTTCCCAGCCCAGGAGGGAATCACTGTGGAAAAAGTGCAGTGGTCACTGAAGAAGTACTCACGAGTGGATGCAGAGAGAATGATATTTCCCCCCCCAGACTGTGGGTGCATGCTAACCACCAGCTAACTCTTGGTTAACTCTAGAGACACAGCGAACATTTGAGCCAGGGAAGTCTGTGGAGGAACTGCTTGGGGACTCCTGCTTCTTCCTGGAGGTAGGCTCACCAGGCACAAGGGGACAAGAGGGCAGCTGCAGCTCTGGAGCACCGCCTGGAAACCTAGCGTGGTAACTAAAAGGGACAACTTGTGTATTACTGAGAACAGCCCAGGTGACCATAATGGTTTTCAAAAGGGTCACTGGTATTGCACCAGTGTGCAAGTCAAGCCTGGCTGAGGCTGTGTCCCCCAGCAGCACACCTATACTATTAGAAAAACCAATCTCTGTGTGCCCATACCAATGCAGCACAGGCAGGTGCAACTGTTCTTCACAAGCACCTTTAAACTGCATTTCAACCCTGTTTGAAAATGGCTGTTTAGGCTCAGGCAGAAAATAGATTGAACGGTTCCATCAACACCCCAAGTGGAAGTCAAATGCTCTGTGCAGAAAGCAAAAGCTGGGTGTCTCCTGCATGGGAGTCCACAGATGCATGCAGTGACCAGGCAGCAGATCCCTATGGATGCAGCAGACAAATTGCTTCTTGCCCTGGGATCACTGAGCTTCAAACCCCTCACCCAGCCTCTGGACACGTGCTACCATAGGGACCCAGAAAATGTGTCCTGTGATAGAGAGGGGGCGATGTGGTAATGTCATACCAGTGTCAGGCCACTGTCCTGTTAACCACCCTGCACACAGCTGGCATCTGTAGGCACCAGGGGCTAAGGGCACATAGGTCCTGATGCAAAACTATTTGTCAGTGCTTCTCATCCCCTTTTCCAAAGGTCAGAGCTGCCTCCTTGCAGTTGCCACTTCACAAAGCTGAGACTCTTCTTGCTGCTGGTATAGCCAAGCTGAGGTGGATGGTGCACTTGCACCACATATGAACAGAGCCTGGCACACTTAGGTGGCACCTGTGCCCTGGGGTATCCACATATAGAGCTAAACTTGTGCTTTCAGGCATATCTTGGCTTCTTGCTTCTCACATCAGCCCTGATACAAAGTCTGAAGAGCATTACTCACCAACTGCCTTTGGACACTGGTTCTTAAATGGGCTCAGTGGACCTCATCAGCTGGGAAGTTAATACTTGGTTAAACGAAATCTACTATCCACATCTTCAGTGGATCCATATATAAATTAAGGGAAACTGGGCACTTACCACATATTTATTAAAAAAGTTACTATACCACTCCCTAGTCTCCCTGGATCAGTGGGGTGTTTCATTTCAGAGGGCTGTTGCTTGACCTCGCAGCTTGAGTAGAACATCTACATCACGTATCATACAGGTATGGAGCTTCTGTGACAGACTGGACTATATAAGCCCTTAACTCCATTTCAGTCCTTGAGAACCCCATCTCAGGGCACAGTCTCTGCAATAGTTTTTTAAGCCCCTTGTTCATATGCTTATTCTAAACACATATTTCAGAAATCCAGTGCAGATTATCACTATGGGTCAAACAAGATCTGAAATGCTCTATTACATCCTTTCCAACTTTGAAGCTTTTCATGCAGGTTATGATTAAAACCATAAGGAAGAAGCAGCATCAACCATTTTTTCAGTGGGAAAAAAAAGTCCAGATTTCTCCAAGGATAAAAAGGTGTTGCTAAGGATGCTTGTACACAGAATATTCTTGTAAAGAACACTGTGTGATAACTCCATAGATAACATCGGTTTAAGGAACAAGCCAGAATTACTGTGCTGGGGTTTTGTGAGGGGTTATGGCACAGATTAAGTAACCTTGACCAAAGAGCTCAAAAAAATTCAGCACATTAATTTGTAATTTTGCCACAGATGGAAATGCACTCCAGTAGAGTCAATCTGTCACTCCATATGCAACAGTGAAATCACTGTTATCAGCTTACCCGGGCTGGGACAGGGGCATTTATGCAAGTCCTTGGGTGGGAGCCACTTGGAAAGGTCAGCACTGAAAAGGTTGAAAGTATTTTACTGCTCTTTTTAAGCATGAAAAAATTACCTGGGGAGAACAAAATAAATCAAGTTCTTTCCCTTTGATGTGGTGTCCACCAAGCACAGAGTGGGGCTGCACACAATGCAGTCCATGATGGCTAAGGGGTGTCTGGGTCATTTCCAGCAGGTGTCCAGAAGGGAAAGGGAAGGCTAGGTCACACTGTCCTAACTCAGGCTGAGCAGGCAGAGACACAAGAAGTCCTTCCAGCAGTGGAGAGGCAGCAGAAAGCCCTGGCCCAGCTGCCCACCAGGACCCCATTGGCTGTGAGCTGAGGATAGGCAGCAGCAGCCCCATGGCACACAGCAGGGCACACATTTCATCCCCAGCCAGAGCTCCAGGCTCCAGTACTCCATGATGGCACATGGGAAATGATGCTTTTACTGTTTAAGCTTCAGCTTAAACGTCACAGTGTTTTCCAGCACAGCTCTTCTCACCCCTACAAAGCTGTAACCACTTCCCCCTTGGGCTCAGACCCAGAGCTGTACAACCTTTACCAAAGCTCTTGCTATGGCACAGCAGCAAGAAGGTAACACTCAAAATCAGTGTAGGCATCAGTAGGAAGATCTTGGGGTATCTTTGTTTCTCTATTTCTCTTACATGAATTCCTCCCTATGCCCCTAAAACACATTCCTGAATAAACGTGGTGTATCCAGAAGATACAGATTACCAGAGTATTGATGAAGACAATTTTTTGCACTGTGTATGTTGCTTATGTGGTATGTAGTCAATATTCTGTGTTGATGTTTATACATTTATATAAAAAACTATATGTCATGCACCTCTACTGAATTAACTCACTGTTTAATGTGGACACTTCTGAAGAAAACTAAATAAGGATTGTATATTTTGCTCTTTTCCACAAGGAACTGAAAAAGCTCCAAGGATACAAGCAGACAACAGCCAAATAAACTGAATGAACATAAAACCCAGTGAAGTCTGACACCAATTCTTTTGTTAGTGCTGTGTTAACTTGCTCATCAACGAGCTCTTTTCATTGTCTGCACCCATGCTGCATCCAGTGCTTATCCCCAGACTTCATCTCAATTTAATGAAAGTTTAAGGGGACAAAAATTGTGGAACTGGGCTTTGTGCACTGAAACTTCCCATATGTTTGATTTCTAACTGACCATGAGTGCCTACCTGCCTGGCAGGGTAAGACTCACACAGCCAAGGAAAAACATTGTCCTTGGATTTAGTTTAAAAACTCAGTTTCAAACTGAGAAGTAATCCTCATACTAGTGAGATATTATTTTAAAGCATTTTTACAGTACTTTAGTAGCAACCAAAGACCACAGGTTAAATAGATAAGAAAAAGAGAGGATGCTTCACATGTGCAGGTCACACACCTCATAGTCCCTGACAGCCAGGACTAAAACTGAATGGAGCAAAGCAAATGAAAAGGATTTCTCTGTCTCAGAGGCAAGATCCTTATGGACACAGATGCCAATGTCCCGCTCAGAACAAGGCAGAGAGGCATTTCTCTGACACCAGGTATCTCCTGGCATTGCCACACTGGCACTTACACAGCATTTCTGGCCCTCCACACACTGTGGCACTGGTGTGGGCAGTCAGCTCATTACTGGGGGTGAGGGCTCATTGACCAAACCTGTTCTTCAGGTCAGGTCTTCAAAACATCTTCCCACCTTTTTGCCACTTATAATAACAGCTCCCTTGCTATCCTGCCATGGTGGGTTGTGTCCTTCATTTCCTGGCACAAACTACCACAGGGACACATCTCCTCTGGGGAGTGTGGCCTTTGGTGAGACATGAGACCAGGGGGCTCGGTCAGACTTTGTCAAATGCTTTATCAACCTTTCCCAGCCCCAGCCAGTGAGATTTCAGTGGGCTATGCCCCAAAATTGCTTACACTGATCACACACCTCCTTCCACACACAGATGCCAAAAGCAGTTATTCATATCGTGACAGTTCCTCTACAGAAGAGAGTAAGAAACAAGCATTTCTGCTCTTTAAAGACACCTGCCTCTTAGCTATGTTCAGGCTGCTACCCTGCCTGGATTTTTCTTACTGCCAGAGTTTTCAATACCAGTTTTGCTCTTTATCCAGGTCATTCTGAGCTCTCTTCCTATGCACTCACTCCTGAAGTGCTTATAGGTAGTTTACTACAGTGGAATTTCCTGTCAAGGAACATCTATATTTTACTGCCTGATTTACTCTTCATTACTGTCTCAGAAATGGTAAATTCTGGTTTTCTTCCTCAAGTTAATGGTACCCTCAGACTGGCTCTGACTGAACACCCATTCTCAGGAACACACCTCTGCCTATCCTAAGTATTTATATTTAGATAATTTCCCAACATTGTCTAAACCTGCTACAGACTGAATGGTTTTGTGTTGATGAAAGCATCATATGAAACTTGTGAGTTGGCCATGATACTGGTCAGATCCATCCTTACTGAAATGAGGAAAAATTATCAGCAACACAATAATGGGTGTGTGTTCAACACACCATGACCAGGTACTCTTGCAGATTTTGTTGGTTCTTATCACAGTCAGTGAGATCTCCAGGCATCCACAGTCATGTGGAGCCAAGGTGTATGAGATGCTGCCCAGTGTGCAGAGCCAGTGGCACTCCAGCTGAGATCTCACTAACACAGACTGGCAATGACCTACCTACCCAGGCAGCACCTGAGCCTGCCCAAATATAAGTCTGCATGAGCATTAGGTTGCAAAGCAATTCAGGGACAGGCTTTTTCCAACCTGTCATCCCTCACCCTCCCTTTGGGAGAGCCAGACCCACTCGCTGAATTGCAAACAGCAGTCAAGAAGCACAAGGCCAAGTGCTTCTGACTAGCAGCAGTAAATAGAAAAGCAAATCGAGAAATCCTACGGAGCACTGCAGAATGATGTATTGTTCCCTAAGTCACCATAGGATTGTGATGCTGTGCAGTATGGACCAGAATACAGCACATCCATAGGACACCCTATTGCCCTGGAAGCATGACAGAGCCTCATGGCATCTTTAATGTACCAGACTGACCCCTAACACACCATCCACTGCCCACGAGCACACGCACTGCATTGCAGTCAGCTGCCCTGATTGATTGCTGCTGGGCTTGATTCAACAAGCTCAGCTCCAGGCCTACAATTACAGTTAAGCAAAACTACATCTGATTTCCCAACCTTTGTTTAACTTGCCATGTTAAAGCAAATCTTTTGCAAGTATCCCTGAAAGGGAGTTGTAGAGAGGTGGGAGGTGGCCTATTCTGCCATGCCTGCAGTGACAGGACTAGAGGGAAGGGCCATAAGCTGAGACAGGGATGATTCAGAGCAGATATTAGGAAAAAAATTCACTGTTAGGGTGGTCAGGCATTGGAACAGATTGCCCAGGAAGGTGGTGGAGTCACCATTCCTGGAAGTGTTTAAGAGGCATCTGGACCTGGCACTGGAAGATACTGTTTAAGGTTTAGGGGTTACAGCAGAGTGACAGGCTAACAGTTGGACTTATAGAATCATAGAATCAACTAGGTTGGAAGAGACCTCAAAGATCATTGAGTCCAACCCTACTGTGGTTACTAGACCATGGCACTAGGTGCCACATCCAGTCACATCTTGAAAACCTCCAGGGATGGTGAATCCACC
>NW_008674213.1:76561-77258 GCF_000695815.1 Acanthisitta chloris
CTCCAGGCTAAACAATCCCAACTCCCTTAGCCTCTCCTCATAGCACTTGATGATCTTAAAGGTCTCTTCCATACTTGATGATTCTATGATTCTTTGGCACAGGTAACACTACCTGTTCCACCTCTTCCCCTGACAAAGCAGTTTCCAGTGTGGGTCTGCAGCAGCAGCACAGATGCATCGATGAACTGTGAGCAGGAAGACAACTCTTGTCAGTCTCATCGTGCTGTACCAGGGATGAGCTGGGGGGCAGGTGTGAGCTCCCAGCTCCAGACCACCAGACCACCCGGACAACCTGCAGCAGGGACAGATGCAGGATGAGCAGAGATGAGGGCAACACACACCCCGCGGCAACCTCCCTCTGCCCTTCAGCACTCCCCAGCCTTTGTGGCACATCCCCAAAACTGCGGGAAGGGCTGACAGCTGGGAAAACCCTGAGCAAATCAAACCCACGGGCAAGGAGCAGCACGAGCCCGAGGGCTGCTCTCTTCCTTCGAGAGCAAGCGACAAAAACAATACACACTGAAAAAACACCACGAGCAAAGCGCAGCCTGCCACTGGGGCGGCAGAGCTGGAGGCGCAGCCTCCGCCGCACAGATCGCCGGATGGGGGTGAGGGAAATGTGCTGTTTGCAGACGCAGAGCCCTTCGGGAGCTGTGGCACTGTCTGTCCTCCCAGCAGCGCCGCGGCCGCCGCCGGC
>NW_008674213.1:77288-86076 GCF_000695815.1 Acanthisitta chloris
TCCCGAGCAGGACAGCGGGAGCTGCGGCCGGTCCGGGGCAGGAGCCGAACGTCTCCGCAGGGGACAAGGTACGTGGGGGTTTGATTGTGCACGGAGCGAAAGGAACGGCAGATTTTCCTCGCGCAGGAAGAGCGAGCTGCGGCCGAGGCGTCCCCAGCTCTCAAGGGCAGCGCTGGGTGACCCCAACCTTGTGTGCTCAGCGCGCTGCCCCGAGGGTTTTCTCTCCCCCAGGACAACAAGGCAGTTTGAGTTAAAGGTCTGGATATTAGAAAAGCAGGGATTAAAAACGCAGCTGTAAGAGTTTCCAGAGTTTAAGTTTCTTGCAGTATTAAAAACAGTTAGGAAAGGCTCTAAAACATTGTTCCTCTAAAAGGGAACAATGTTTTGTTTTCAGCACGCCCCGCCTTTTTTTACTAGTGTCCTGCAGCAAATCCTGCTAACATGGGAATTACAAGGTTAGGAGTTATGTAAAGCTGAGCCCCATGGCAGGACAGGCAACATGGGCAGAGCTGCCAGTGCTTGCGAGACCTGAGCCAGAAATTATCTCAAACATTAGCACATAGTTGGGGGATATTCTAATTTATCATAAAATATTGGGGACAGACTGGGGAAAGAAAAATATGTTTAAAAAGATACCATAAACCCTGCATTTTGACTTCTTAAAAGTGTCATAAATCACCATTGCCCATATCATTGCAATGAGGACAGGACAGTGCCTAAATCTCCACGCAATTCCTGTGCAGGTACAACATCTTGGCCAACCCACCGAAACCACTCCTCGCTGTGCCAACACCTCCACCAGCCACCCACTGCCGGGTGCCAGTGCCTGGCGAGCCCTTCCCAGAGCTGTGCAGCCTCCAGGATGGCTCTGCTGGACACCAGCAAGTACTCGCAGGGCTCAGTGCTCGGCAGCGTCAACCCTGACCTGGCCAGCGAGAGGCAAACAGCTTCTTTCAGCGTGGAAAAGCTCACGGCGCTGCTGGACGGCGGCACGGAGCAGACTCGGATACGCAGGGCAGTGGGTGAGTGAGAGGAGGCCCTGGCTGGGAGCTGCCACAGACCATGCCAGTGTCCCTGCTGCTCTGCTTCTCCTTTGGCAGCACAGTGGGGTTTGTGCTTCTGGGTATTTGCTTATCATCCATCTCTTTAAAAGTGGGAGTGTGGAGCCGTAGTCCCCCGTTTGTGTAAATCAACACAGTTCCTCTGCAGCCACTCCCACTGTCTGAAGTTTTTCCTCCTGCGTGCTCATGCTCCCGTTTCCAATGTCTCTGGCAAGACTGGTTAAACTGGAATACAAGAACGGAGGGTTGAGCATCCCTGGGAGAGGGGGGTGTGTGTGAGGGCTAGTGCTGCATGCACAACATGTGTGAACCACAGCCAGTGTCCCTCCTCAGCCTGTCAGGCTCATCCAGGTGGGGAATTTCTTGTGTGGGTTGGCTCAGCTAGGCTGAGCTGCTCTCACACATGATGGGTGTGTTGAAAAGTGACTGTGTGCTCAGAAGGAACAGAGAAAAAAATCCCTCTCTTTAGTCTCTATAACTGCATCTGTATTATACACTTACCAGACAAGAACAGCACAGGCCACTAGGATCACATACTTCACGGTGCCACTGGAGTTCAGTGTAATCTTCCACATGAATAGACCCAGGGTTTGAAGGCAAAATGGAGCAGAGAGAGTGTTCAGATTGACACAAAATAATGACTCTGAGTTCCTTTGCAACACTGCAATGGGCTGGTAACATCCTGAGCCAGTGCACTGGTGCAGGACACATGTGGGCTCCAGCCATCAGCCACCCTCTGGGCAAAATCCAGCTAACCACAGCCCTAGCAAAATCTGGCTGTCCACAACCCTTGCTGCCATCACAGCATGGAAACAGCAATTGAAGACAGAGGGATCTATGTCATCTTCTGCCACGAAGTCACCTCCAATACCCTAACTAGGGACAGTCCCTTACCCTGCAGGATCACCATTTCCAATCAACAGACCCCTCTCCCAGGCCCTCTCTGTTCCCCTCCACCTTCCCTAACCCACTGCTTTTCAGAGTTAGGTGTGACAGCCATGGGAGCCAGAATTGGCAAAATAAAACCTGCCTGAAGGCACCCTAAAAAGTCACAGCATCAGTATCCATGAGTCGGCAGGGCTCGAGGCACTGCCTGCACCTCCCCAGCCCCAGGAGAACCAACTCTTCTGTCTTGCTTTGCAGTTGAAGCTATTGAATCCGACCCTGTGTTTAGCAGAGAAAATCAGTATTTCCAGACCCAGAATGAGAGGTATGAAGCAGCAGTCAGGAAGGCTGTTCATCTCCAGAGAAAGATGAATGAGATGGGATGGACTGAGAATGGACCTGAATATAAGTACATTTACAGGTGATTTCTATTTATTATTTTTAATGTAAAACTTTTTGTCAAAAGATTTGTATGCTAACAAGGATCAGCTTTAGCAGAGGCTGGGAGAGGCCAGCAGCTGACAGATTAGGTTTGGATACAAACAAGCTGAAGGTTTTTACTTTAGCAGCACACTTGGGAAAAGGGAAATCAGTGGTACATGGCAGGGAACTTGTGAAAGAGCAGCACATGGGTACAGCGTGATAGATCATAGCAGCTCACAGCCCCAACATGATATTTCCACTTCAGCAAGCTCCTTATTTGTGCTACAGCTCTCATTCCACCTCTCAGACATTTTAGAATGTATAAACAGATTTGGAAGTGGTGCTGTTTCAGTTACATTACTGACTTCCAGATAAACTAAAAATGACATTTTCTTCACCCGGAAAACTCGGATTTAAAGAAAGAAACAACAAACAAACAAAACCCTTCTTAGCTTGTAGGTAGATGGAATACTATATTACTCAATCTTTTCCTTAAAATGTTTTCTTAACACTTTGCACAAAGATGAGTTCCACATTTCAGTTCCTTGCCTCTCCTTTCCCTCTTTGCTAAATTATTCCTGGCTCACTGTTGCCCAGTGCACACTGCCCATTTAGTGGGGTCACATATCCAGCAGGAAGGTGCATGTTCAAAATGTCACTCAAAAGGGCAATACCTGCCCCTCACACATCACCACTGACACTCACAGCCACTTTCCAATGTTTCATTGAGTCATGGCACAGTTTGGGTTGGAAAGGACCTTTAAAGGTCATCTAGTCCAACCTCCCTGCAACGAGCAGGGACATCTTCAACTAGATCAGGTTCCTCAGAGCCCTGTCCAGCCTGACCTGGAATGTTTGCAGGGTTGGGGCATCCAGCACCTCTCTGGGCACCCTGTTCCGGTGTTTCACCACCCTCACTGCAAAAGAATTCTTCATTATATCTAGTCTAAATCTACCTTCTTTTGGTTTAAATGCATTAACCCTTTTCCTATTGCAACAGACCCTGCAAAAAAGCCTCATCATATGAAAAGTTTTAACTTTTTATGCAGAACTCTGCTGCCAGCAGCAAGTGGGACTGGTGAAGGAGGAAATCATCCATCAAGAGCTCTTGGTCATTATAATTAAAAAGCAGCTCTCCATTTCTCCCTCAGAAGAAAAGAGAAATACCAGCAGATTTAAAAAACCCGACAAAACTGAACACCCTCTCCTACACACATGTGCTTTTATCTGGCCCTTGATGCTGAGGGCTGCATCACGGCCAGCCCTGTGCTGCCCCATTTTGCTGGATGGCAGGGCAGCTCTTGCCTGATGAAACACCAGGTGATCACCAAGCTCTTATGACAAAATCCTGGTGCTCCTGGTGCCAGGCACAGCATATCACCTGCACAATTTAAAATCTGCTTTTCAAATCGCAGCTAAAGGAACATTCTTTCTGGATGAACTGCCAAGGATTCATTAAGTCATTTTCTGTTAATCAAAGCAATTCACTTTTAACTTCTTTGTCATATTCCCCCCCCATACTGTTTCAGCATGATTGATTCTCTCCCAAGGCTAGTATAAAAGAAAGGTCAGAGTCATTTGTTAACAATAAAAGGTATCTGTCTGGAATGAGATGCTCACTAGAGCACTGCAGTAAAGCAATGTGCTAACAGCCACCCAGCTACTGAGAACAGCATAGCCACTTGCTTGTACATGCTCCTGTATCTCTGAGGTGATTCAGCCACATTCTGAGGAATCCCAGGAAGAGAGACTATATTCCTCATATTTTCTTAGGCTTTCACAAACACACACACACACACAAAAAAAAAAAGCTTCCATTAACTTCTTATTTGTGCCATGGAAATCACTGTACACAAGTTCCTACACACAGTTTCTGGATTAATGTTTTATAGGATGTATGCAGCCCTGTCAGCAAAGGACCTGACCAGGCAATAAAGCAGGTGTTACACAGATGTACTCAAATTTTTCCACAAGAGAACATCTAAAGCCAGGCCAAATTTCCGTGAACCTCAGTACTGTTTACAGACAGCAACTGATAGCAAACACCCAGGGAACAACAATACAGCAACAAACTCAGCATAACAAGGTATTTCCCCAGCATGGGGATGTTCAGGAAATCCAGATCTCAGACACATACGTATGTAATTCAGTCTCATGTGCCCCACAGTGAATTGCGAATGTTTGGGGTTTTTAGAGTAGGGAGGTGGGTAGTTCAGCTTTAAAATATTACTTAAATAATCAGGAAAAACAAATTCTATGAAGTAAGATAAAAATACGAAGGGCTCACAAGCCATCAGAGCTGCAGGAGCTTTGGAGCTGGGCTATGTTTTTGAGTTGCTCAGCATCTGCTTCTCAGAACAGATAATTCCTCCAAGAGCAAGTGAAATAATGAGTGAGCAACAGGTAAGCAGACTCTGTTATGAAAGGAACAAAAGCAGCTTGGAAGAACACTTCCTGCAGTACTGTGCTGATGCTGGGTGTTGGGAAAGGTATGACAAGGCAGAAATCAGAAGGCAGCGGGTGGTACTGTCTGGTGACCGCTGCAGTGCCACTGCCTCATTCATCACATGCCTGGAACTTCATCCTCTTCATCCCCCTCATGCTGTCTCCGCAGGGCACTGTCAGGAGACGTCGCATTTCTCCTTCACCGTGTCTTCATGAGAAGTATTTCTGTGCTGGGCTCTGACAAACAGATTGCCAAATGGATTCCTCTCGCCACCCAGTACAGGCTCATCGGAAGCTACGCCCAGACTGAACTGGGGCATGGTAAGGCTGCAGGGACAGTGCAACATTTCTTTAGGACAAATGGCTGCAGCCCAGATTCTTGTGGGAGTTTGAGTCCGAACTGACCGTGCTTCACTGGGACAGGGGTGGCTGGGGGGGGAAATGCCTCCTGCATGGTAGAGGTCACTGTCCTCAGTGTTCCTCTGCAACTGGAGATGTGCTGGCTTTGGTTTTGCCAACATGGAAAAACTAATGAGAGCAAGTGTGAGAGCTCATGGTTAGACAGCAGGCAGTCACCAGCAGTGGAGGGGATCGGGCAGGCAGCTTGCCCAACTGATGGCTGTCACCATGATCCAGGCAGCTTGCTGGAGTACCATGGGGCTTGAGAGGTCTTTGCAGGAGATGGTGTAAGGTCGCTGGGAGCATCATCCCATAGTTCTCATCAGAAAGGTAAACCACAAAACCCTGGTAATACCCACACCAGCTCCCAGGGATCTTCCACTCTCTCCATCTCTGTGATTCACCAGGAGATAGATATATATAATTTTTAAAATTTTTTTAAAGGAACTTATCTTCAGGGATTGGAAACAACAGCAGTGTTTGATACTGCAACACAGGAGTTTATACTGAACACTCCAAAGATCTCTGCCATGAAGTGGTGGCCTGGAGATAGTAAGTACCACACAAAATATTTTGGTTTTCCTCATTTGCCTCCTTCAGCTAGTCTGCCCTGCTCAAGCTCTGTGTTTGAGGGCCCAGGTGCTAGCAGAGGCCTTCAGTAAGATACATGCATCAAGAGACAAGTAAGAGACAAAGGAGTCTGTCCAAGTTCAAAGGCCAGAAGGCCTTTGAATCATCTACTAAAACCCTTTGAGTGGCAGGGCTGGGAAACTTCGCCCAGGGCAACTCCTGCCTCTGCAGGAATCAATCTTCTCTTCTTTGTAAATAATACTCAGACTGCCAAAACCTGCAGGGAGGTCATCAGCATAAAGGATTCAAGTCAGCCAGCCTCAGTATAAAGGATTCAAGTGTGAAATTCTTGGATCCCATCAGGAAGATATTTCACAGGAAGTAACTGAAGTCACTACACCAGCCACAGCACTTCCTACCCTCTTAGCACTGTCTGAACTTTAACTAGTTATTTTTTCTCATATTCTGATGCAAACTATTAGTCCAGGCCTCACAGGGAGCAGCAGAGGCCAAATGATGGTGCAACTTCCAACAGCCAAGAGCAGGCTCAGGTTTAGGCAATCTCCAGCACCTGTGGCTCACACCTGTGCTGACCCATACCTTAGTGAGGCCTAACACACAGTTAGCACTGACAGCTGTTAACTGTGGAAGTGTTTGTACTGTACCTTGTCTCAAGAGAACGGGGCTGGTTTTCTTCTCACAGTGGGAAGATCAGCAACCCACACAGTGCTCTTTGCTCAGCTGTACATCCATGGGAAGTGCTATGGCATCCATCCCTTCATCGTGCAGATCCGCAGCCTTCAGGACCATTCACTCTGCCCAGGTAAACACCACCAGACACTGCAGCACTTGTGCAGGTGCTCTGCCTACTTTGCCCTTAAATGTCTTCTAAAATATTATGCCCAGGGATAGCTGTAATTGCCAAAAGCAAGCCAGGACAGATACCCAGGGCATAGGTATCATTAACCCCAACCTTTCTATCTAAAGGGAAATCTAACATATCCTCAGGCATATCCAGACCAAGCCCTTGTCTTAACCAGAAGTCTGGGCTGCTCTGAGCACCTCTGCACTAACTTCTCAGTTCTGACCCCAGCCAATGCAGATCCATCTCTTGATGGATCATGGAAACAAACTACCACAAGGAATTCAAATGCCTGTTCCACCCCTCAGGCAAGATCACCCGTGCTGGGGAAGAAGCAGAGCTGAACATGCCCTTCCTTTGAGATCCCCAGCCTGACACAAAAAGGGGAGAAAAATCTTCAAGTGGAAGTAAGCAGGCTATGTTTTCTCCTGCTGCAGGCATAACTGCAGGAGACATTGGTCCCAAAATGAATTTTGAGCACACTGACAATGGCTACCTCATGCTGAAGAATGTGCGCATCCCCAGGGAGAACATGCTGAGCAAGTTCTGTGAGGTATGTACAGACTCACATCGTAGACTCAGCTGTCAGACTCTCATTGCACAGGCAGGGAGACGTCAGGGACCTGCCTAAATTTAGGACAAAAACCTTCCTTTGAGGAGTCTGCAAGTCTCTGAGGTTTTATCAAGGGCAGAAGTTAACTTCAATTGTAAATGAAACTCAGAGTCAGAGGTTGGGGATCACGGGGCAGGCAAAACTTTATCTGAGCCTGAAACAGTAAGAGTTTGTCCCTTCAAATGGATATCTTTCATCCATCATACTTAAAAACATTTAGTTTGCATTCAACGAAGGACTTTTTTGCCCTTCTTTTCCTATGCATAGCAATCACACAACTATCCTAATACTGAAGAAGGCAACATCTAACACCCTCTCTCTACTCTAGGTTCGACCAGATGGCACCTATGTAAGAACAGGCTCACAGCAGATTAATTACTTCACCATGACCACAGTGCGCATTTCCCTCATTTCAGACGAGGTTATAACACCCATGATGAAAGCTTGCACCATCGCCATCCGATACTCCGTGGTTCGCCGGCAGTCCAAACTAAAGCCTGGGTAATGCCACCAGCCCCCACACCAGTTTGTACTCTTACTTTTCATCTTATCTTTCAGCCCATCCCTGGCTGATTTCCTGGCCCAAACAGGGCACAAGAAGCATGCGTCCCCATTATTTACATTAATGAGCTTCAGTCAAAGTACAAGAGAATGTTTACAGTTCTTTCCAAGAAGTGTCATAGTTTGAATAACTCAGCGGTTCACACAGGCAACTTATTTTGCTTAGAACTGGCCTTTCCTTGTAATCCCATAACTCAGCAGAATCCAGACAAAGCAGAGAAGCTGATAAAATCTTATTTCGTAGCATCCTACTAGTGGCTGTGACATTAAAATACCTTCCAACATCCAGCAATCCAATATCCACACTTTGTACCGCTGAATTGCATTAGTCTTTTAAGAATCCCTGTCATTTCTAAATAGATACTTTAATTTGAATGGATTACAACATTTTCCATGTAAAACTCCTTCCAAAAGCAGAAAGATCCTAATGAGAATGTGGTTTGGTTCAAACACAAACCAAACACCAGAGCACAGTATGCTGAACTATTGTAATAACCAGTTTCATTGACTGAAGCCCTAAGTGTACTAACCACAGCAAAAGTGGTAAAGGACATGCAAAAAAAGCTAAGAAAGCTTAAAATAATTTAGACTCAAATATTTTCAGGGAAACGTATCTACGCCCAAGGCCACAAAGATCCTGTTTGAAAAACCAAGTTTATCAGGGTGCAGTGCCACCACCACCCCTGGAACACCCAACAACTCGCTGTCGTTGAAGGCTTCATCATGTCCTTTCCCACAGTCCTTGTTCCCCCTCTGCACTGAGGCTTTTCTGTGCTGTCAGGCTGGTTCACCAACCCAGCAGAAAAATCCCTGTTTTCCCTGTTGGGTTTCTTTCTCTAGTAGCTCAGCAAGCTGGACAGATTTGCTGCCACAACATCAGCGCAGTCCTGTTCACTTCATAGTGAGGAAAAACATTGTTTTTCATTTTGTGACAGGGAAACTAACAGTAGCTATGCCTCTGTCCACACT
>NW_008674213.1:86309-90042 GCF_000695815.1 Acanthisitta chloris
TAAATATCCAAAATGTCTAAACTGGACAAGCATTCCTCTCACCTCTAGAGAACTGGAGAAAGAGGAAGCACCAAGGGATCAAAAGGCATGTCCCAGCTCCACAACCAGTCAGCAACAGCATTCACTCCACCGCCCCCAATGTTTTGTTTTGGGAACTATTGCAGAGTGAAAGGTCCTTGAAAATCATATCCATTTGCTAAAAACCTTGTTCCTAGTAGCTGGTGGTACAAAGTGTAATTTCACAACTTCATCTACAAATGCACATGCAAATAGTCACTTCTGAGCCAAAACTAAAAACGTGACTTTTCAGATGGAACATAAGATTTTGCAACTGGGTGCTTAAAATGAAAACACACTGTGAACAAAGGTGGTTTGAACCACAGCTGGTTAAGACAGACCCAAAAGTGCATAAACTGACCACAGTGTGCCCAGCTGGAGGGTGTGCAGCATCCCAGGCAGAAACCAAAGGCCAGGCTCAGGGAGCTGGGTGCTACCAGCATGCAGAGGGGATCTGACAGGGATTTCATGCCCAGAAATTGCACAAAATTAAAAAAGGAAACTTATTCTGAGGATAGCCTGAGAACACTTCACCAGTAACACTCTGGGGTTTTTTCCTCCTCTTTTTTTAACAGCTCCATGCATTGTCTTCAGGCTTTAAAGCTGTGATCACTCACCACTGCACTGCAGCAGTGGAGATCTGCCTCAGGGCGTGTGGGGGACACGGTTACTCCCAGCTGAGTGGACTCCCTTCCTTGTACACCAAAATCCTTGCCTCTTGTATTTATGAAGGGGAAAACACCATTTTGCTCCTGCAAACTGCCAGGTAACAATTCAAATGTGTTCATCTAAAAGTCTGCCCCCCCATTTATTCAACCTCTACCACTACCTCACCAAAACCAGTAAAACCAGCTACTCCTTTTTCACAGCAACTTCTAAAAATACAGCTCAGGACATAAACTATTCATGTCTTCTGTCTAACAGGCATGGAGGTGTGTGGGAATTGGATTATCTCTTCTATTTTTGGTTTGGGGATGTATGCAGGTGCTGTTCTGCATAACCTCATTTCCCTCTTTGCCTCGCAGCACAGCAAACACCATTGCTATACAAGTCTTGTGGTTTATTTTTTTAAGCAACCAATGTAACACAATATTGGTAAAGTGAGGTCAATTCAGAGAGAGCAAAGTTGTTGGATAATGAAAGTGGATGAGTCATGCTCTGAGAACACCACTTTCCTCTGAACACAGACTGATGGTTATCCAGAGTACATAAAATACAGGAGAAAAACTACAGCTGCTTGAACTTTTAATAACTCTTTTTTTTTACTAGAAGGAGTAAATCAGTGCACTTCCCAGGGACAGAGCCACCATGTAACTCTGTGCTTGCATGCAGACATTTCTACACTCATTACTGCTGCTGCTTGCAAGATCAACAGCAAAGCCAAGAGAAATACTGTAACCTTTTAATTCTGGTCAGTCTAGCTCATAGCAGAGGTGCCAGAAAAATAAGGGAGTGGGGAATGCTCTTGCACACAGTCTCCAAGAAAGGGTCTCAGGTTTGTTAGCATAATGGGACTGTGTGTTGGGGATTACAGAGGGTAAGACCAAACCACCATTAAGACTTCCAGAGCATTAAGACTCAGGTTGCAAAGTTGATAATGTATCTAATCCCCACAGTGCTGGGACTCTGAATAGCCACAGCAAGTTTCTGCTGAAAAATTCATCACTGCAGATTGCTGTAGTATTAAAGGAGGTAGATAGGCTACCCCTGAGACCCCCCACAGATCAGGTTATGGCAAGTAACAGGCAAAACAAAAGGTCATTACTTGTTCAAATCCATTCCAAACCACTGATGGGATGGGTCACACCTTGCTGCTCCTCACCTGAGCCCACTTTACATTTTGCATGACTGTTTGCTGTGTGGAGATCACCACCATACCCTGATCTGACTGTAACCCTCTTCCCAGGTTCCTGATTAAGTGCTTCATGGCAGCCAGTTCTGGCCAGCCTGTTCCACCATCTGTCACTTACCTGGCTGCAGTGAAACCTGGGAAGTGTCCAGCCAAGAACAAGTTGGATTTTCTCAGTCCAGATATTTACACTGAGGCCTATCAACACGTGGCATTCAGGTCAGTACAAAGGATGGGAGATGGAGTTTCTCTCTGACATCAGAAATGTGCTAAGAGTTCAGCTCCTTCCTTGCTTTGAAGGGAGGTAAAATAACATAAGTCTCACAAGGATTGGCACCATCTGCTCCTGAAAGAGAAAAGGAAGACTACACTGGATTAAGCCCTGTCAGATGTTCAATATGAAGCTTTCACACTCAGAAATTCTTAAACCATGTGCTACCGAACAACTACATTCCACAGAGCTGGTGACACTGTTTAAGTAAATCCCAGACGACATCACTGAGTAAAACCTTTAGGCAACTGAACCCTGTGCAATTCTACACAGAAAGTTAAAATTTCACATACCTGTGAAACTGATGTTTGTTTTCACTTAACACCACAGCAAACACAGAGCCTCTCACTGTCTGTAGCCTTTCATCTATGCATTGAACTACTGAACACAAATTAAAATGGTATCATGAGTGGCCTCATTAGAATAATGTGCATGGTTATGGGCCATGTAGGTGTCATCTCTGAAAATAAAGTGAAGAGGCAGACAACCCTGCTGCCATTGAAAGCAGTGTGAAAACAGAGCCACTCTTCCAAAAGCTTCAGTGTCAGTGCGAGCAGGATTTGAACCCCCGTGTTGAAAAGGAGAAACAACATATCAGCAGTCCAGTATTACTCTTTGTTTTGCAAACTCTCCTTACACACACAAGACCCAAGAAAAGCTCAGCCAATCCCCTGGTAAACTACCCTGGAAGCTGAGAAGGCAAAAATCCTCCAGTACTGGGGTGGTGTGGGTGCTTGGCCTAATTTCTACTGAGATTTTGCATAATCTTAAATTCACTCATACCAACTGCAGATAGCTTCAGATGTCAGACATGCCAGTTTGCCATTCAATCACACACAGCTCTGAGTGCAACACATGTGCCTGTGGGCTGTGGCATTCACATACAATATGCTTTATGCTTTTTCAATTTCCCAGGCTCATAAACAGCACAGCAGCTAAACTACAGGACTTGATTCAGTCTGGAGCCAAGAAGCACGATGCGTGGAACCAGTGCACAGTGCAGCTGGTGCAGGCTGCAAAGGTTAGCAATATTTATCTGCTTATTTGACACTTGTCTTTATGATACAATGTGAAACAGAAATGGCACAATTAGGTTAAAACCTCAGTGCTGTTTACTGTTTTCTGTTGGCATCTAAGGGACACCACAAAGACCATTACTGTGGTCTGCACAGTGGAAAAAAATCATACTAAGTAGCAATTCCTGATCTGAAAAATTTGCTGTCTGAATAGGCCAGGTAGAAAAAAAAGACTAGAAGGAGGAGAAATGAAAGGGAGAAAAAAAATACATTCACAGTTATGCTGCCACTACTAGCAGAATCAGACCTCTCATATCGTGCAACAAGAACCCACCATCTCCAGCCAGTGCACATCTCTTTGTAAGAATCCAGTGTTTCTGACTTCCAGAGGAAAGTCTTCCCAAAGCCACCTCACTGAAAGCTGGTGGAGTCACAGCAAGGGTGAAACATGCCTGGTATTTCTTCCATCTGGCTCTTTCCCAAGGAAAGGTAACTGCAGGGAAAACAATGAAAACCAGTGATAAGTGCAATGTTAACTCC
>NW_008674213.1:90077-104142 GCF_000695815.1 Acanthisitta chloris
GAGATGCCTTCAAATGAAGTGGGATTGGGACAGCACAGTCATTCCCCAAAACAAAGGTGGATTAGTACAGAACAGCAGGATGGGAGAAAAGCCCTAAATTTAAACAAAAACTAAACCCACCAATAGTTCTGTATCTCCAAAAAACAAAATTCCTTTTTTAATATGCAATTAAATGCAATTCCTCTACAGTCATGGTGAAGGTCTTCCTTCCTTCCTTCCTTCCTTCCTCTGCTGAGGAAAGGAAGATTGTTAAACAGATCCATGGCTTAGTTTAATTTCATTCAGTTTCTAATAAAAACCATCTTGCTGTAATCTACCATTCAGCCAGAGCCAACCCAAATTGAAATGGACTCAGCAAGAAGCCCTTGAGAGAGAGAAAGGAACCCTCCACATACCTGGCTGTGGTGATACCATCTTGATGGTTTCATAGGAAGGACCAGCCCCTTTATAGTCAGTCAATTAGGTTAAGTCCTCAATGACTCAAACTCCCTCAGCAATAGCTGAGATCCTCTCCAAACCATGGGAAGCGTTGATCTGCTCATACTAGTAAGGATGGTTACAATCCTTCAAAACAAGAATTCCCTGAGTAGGACAGCAAAGGCTTGACCTCAGCAGCTGCACTTTTTGTGGTCACCTGTCTGTCATGCATCACCCTGCAGTTTCAATTACACAGACTCGCTGGAAGCAGCAAATATTCAGCGCTGTATACCTGTAAAAAAGAACAACTGTGTAATTGCCTCAAAACCAAAGGAGACCTGTAAACAAAGTAACTTTTAAAGATTACTTTCCCAATAATTGTTTAAATGTAAATACATTTTTAGGGGAGTGAAAGTGAAGCAAAATGTTCCTATACAAGATTACTTCTAGAAAAGGCTCTGACCAGCACTTTCTGTATATGAACCTGAACAAGCTGTTTCCTCCTGCACTCACTCAAATGAGGGTCCAATGCCTCTGGACTGAAGAGCAGGGGAGATTACATGTCAGAGGAGGAGCTGGAATGCAGCTCTCCCTGAGAAGTGAGGAGGACAGTGAACCTAGACATGGGACTAGTCAAAAGTAAAGTATTTCTGAAGAGCCTAACATATGCAGAGGGCTGGCTGTGGTATTGCCAGTGGCCACTGTGCCGCTGGACTCTCCAGAAAATGGGATCTGAGCCCTCGAAGCTTCTTACATACTTCAGAGAGAGGAAGAGTCACCCTAAACCTTTGAGTTTGCCCCATAACTTTAAAATCTTGATATATTTCTGTCTTCTTGGGCACTTATGTGTTTTCTTCTTATTCCACACCTTCCCTGGAGACTCACTCACACACAACTGGTGCAGCAGCTATAGGAACTGATACCTGCCAGCTTCCAGCTGAGTGGCTCAGACACTGGGCACAGCTTCACTGCAGACTCCACACAGGTTAATTGCTTGAGTAGACACTCAGCTTCTCAGGCAGGTTCTGCAGTCCACACTGTTGCACCGTGCCAGCAGGAAGAGCTGCAGTGCAGGTGTGCCATGCTTACACCCACGGCTGGGAGGAGAACTGTGCACTGGAGGAGTGAACCCACACAGATACCAACACCACCAACCACCTGCAGCAATGTCAGCATAGCAAGAGTCACCCCACACACAGGTGGGGTCAGCCTGATTCATCTGCTGTGGACCTCAGCTAGTATTTCTGTAATTTGGCAGTAAGACACTACTGATGTCTGACCCAGAAATTACCAGTTTACTTAAAACCACAAAAGTGGGAGGTAAGTTTGATTGTTCTTTCTGACAACAATTTTCCAGAGCTGAAGTCTTGTAGACACTGATCCCAAAATACCATGAGCCCAAGGTCTTCAACAAAAGAGTTTTCTCCTGTTGATGAACAACAAAGATTCACTTGCTGGGGGCCAATACAAGCACATTCCCACGTTTCCATCATACAAACTCTTTGGGATATTCATCAGAAGTATTTAGAATAAGCACCACCATGAAGCAGTTTTTCTAGAGTTTACAAATACCAGTGTTGACTGTTTATACCCCCAATTCTGTCCTCTGCTGTCGCTGTAGGACATGAATGCAAAAGGCCTGGTCACCCAGCAAACAAAGGATACTGACTGGAGAAATGCCAGGGAAATTAAAAGGTTTTATATCCATTGCAAGAACATTTGAGTCACTTGGCCTACTAAAAATGTTTTGAGGTGCATTCACTGTTGATTGCATTTTGTTTTCCAGGCTCACTGCCACTACATCACAGTGAAAAACTTTGCAGAAACTGTGGAAAAACTCGAGACCAAGGCTGGCATCCAGAAGATTATGAAACATCTCTGTGACCTCTTTGCACTACACGGGATCTTCTCAAATACAGGAGCCTTCCTGCATGATGGATACATATCTGCAGCTCAAATGGACATGGTCACATCATCCTACCTGGACCTCCTGGCCATCATTCGGTGAGCTGCTCTGGCAGGAGACACACAGCTAGCTATACAGTTTGTTCCTGTGATAGATATAAAATGGTTCTGCTGTACCTATGGCAACATCTCCACAGTCAATTCACCTCATTCCATTTTTATTTTCATTGCCTGGCAGCACTAGAAATTGATTGAAACATCTACAGAGAGTTTGTTTTCACAGCAAAACAGACACAAGTGTCCAGCTCCTCTGCAATCTCTAACTTAAAAGTTCTGTAACATGAAAACTTAAATTATAAATTAAGAAGTCATGCACATTTTCTACCATTTGCAGTAGACTGAAGGCAGGAAAATATGTAGTCAGAGCAGCACTGGCAGGAGGCAGCCACAGCAACCCATCACACATTGCAAAATCTGTTTAAGCCGCAGCTAATACAGCCTCAGCCTACTCTGTTGCCATGGCTGAGCTGCAACTGGTACCCAAACAATCCTGCCCACAGATACTTCAGATGCATCTGCTCGACACCATTTATCACTCACTCTTTGAATTCTGAGCTAAGCTAAGGTTTTCACTTACCACAACACTAGCAAAGGCCTTTTGACAAAGGATTCATCTTTCACTACTCAGTGCTTGTTTAGAACAGATAAACTTACGGTCCAGAGAAGTGAGTTGCTACTGTATGTAAAATTCTACTTAAGCCACCTGGAGAGAAACAACAACACTCCATTAGCAAGGGCTGAACAGGGCTGAGCCAAACAGCAAGGGTTTGCAGAACTGGTTGCAGAATCCAAGTGAAAGGATACAAACATTTCCTGGTGTGTAGCAATATGTCAGCCTTTCCCAACCCCCCAGACAGCCCTTACCCAAAAGGAATTGGAAGATGCCAATGCCAACATTTGAGCAAACCACTTTGCATCCTGGTACCTCAGGAGTGAGGTACAGCCAGCACAACTTCCTACACCCAGGACAGTGGGAGGACACAGGAAAAGAAAGATGGATGAGATGCTGCCTATGCTGTAGCTCTCCATTGCTGACTGCTGTCAGACTGGCCCCTGGGCTAGATATGCCCTTGGTGCAGGTCAGGGCTGCTTTGCTCTTACAGACACAAAGAGAATCAAAGACCTTAACACCTCATGATGAGGTAATAGAAATACTGAAAGGTGAAGGTTGGAGATCAGCAAAGCACTTCACACCAATCTAACAGCAACTGTATTCTGTTTTGTAGGACAAACACATACAGTGTAAGAAAAACAGAAAAGACAAAAATCAAAAGAAAGAACTGGCAGAGACTGCTGAGAAAACAATGCATGTGAAATTGAGTCCCGAATTACGGAACTAGGGACTGGAGCACAAGTGATTACAAGACCCTGCAAACACCCATTCACCAGTGCAGACAACTCAGGGCATTAGTAGAACATCACAGAACCACAAAATTGTTAGGGTTGAAAGGGACCTCTGGCGGTGATGCAATCCAATGCCCCTCCCAAGGCAGGGTCAACTAGAAATGCCTCTGAGGAATCAACATAAGCAGGATTTCCCCCTAGTATAGGCAAGGAGGAAAACTAGCACAAGCTTTCTAGGCTGAGGAACCTGGATGACCGACTTCCAGGTTTATCTCTATTTTCCCACCTTACAAAGCAATACCTGCTTCAGTACCACAAATGTCACTCGTGTGCTCCACAGGAAGGATGCTGTTCCACTGGTGGATGCCTTTGACTTCACAGACAAGAGCCTGAATTCCGCGCTCGGCAGTTACGACGGGCAGGTCTACCAGCGGCTTTACGAGTGGGCTCAGAAGTCACCTACCAACAAGGTATGGATGCAAACTTCCACACTAGCCAGGGCAGAAACTGTTTGCTTTCCTTCTAATAAAATCAATACAGATAAAAGAGCTTTTAATTCCTCGCACCTCACTCTGAACAGTGACCTGTGATACTCCGATCATGCCACCCACAATCTTGGCTCAGACATTTAAGCTAAAAATGAGTTACAGCCCCCAGAGTGTACCAGGGAGCTGGACTGACACATGCCACCCGTGTGGTTTTGGTTTTGAAACGAGGTAACTAACAGTGCACAAAATAAGCTGAAACAAAAGACTATTTACATGTTATGGAACAGCACTAAATTCAGGGTGTTTTCTATACACTGATACTTTTACTAGTGCAAAACTTGAGGTTTTAATAATATGTTTAACCAGAAAGACTATAAATGTTAAACAAGGCAATTTTATCCTTCATGGTCTTTAGCACTTCACTTTCTTTTCCTAATTCATCCATATTGTGGAGTAATGTAAATCTCTGCACGATGTAAATATGTGTTGCCGTGTTGGAAAAATTCATTTTGCCTTGAGTGAGATTTTTACTATGGTAATCAGCAGCCCTTTGAAATCCTACAGCTGAACACAAAATTTGCCTTCAGCAAACATTCAAGTCCAAGCACATTTTTTGAAGTTAAATAGTATGCTGTCCCATTTGGGATGAGTGTTGTGTGCTAGTATGTACTATAGGCAAAAAGATCTTGCACACAGTTGAAGTAGCTGGTGGTTTGTTGTTTGCTTTCTGTATTTCATAGATCATTCTGAAGAAAAAAATTATAGCCTTTGCCTCCTTAATTACCATTAATTCCCTTCCACATTCTCTTTCTGAACAGATGAGCCCAGCCTACGAGAGGTATTTGAAGCCACTTCTTCACAACACCCTATCGAAATTATGAAGACTCTGTTCCAAGTGAAGGGCACACATTTCCTCCTGTTCTTTGTGCAGCAGAACATTTATGAAGCATCAGTAATGACTAATCAGAATTAATAATCAGAATTAATAACTACTTGCAGTTACAACAAGTCTGAAAGATTCCCAGCCAGCCATGTGCATTTAATCAGACAGAAGCCAAGCAGCGCTGAGTGGTACCTGCTGCTGTGAGGCAATCTAGTCAGGAGAGGTCCTGGGGTCACTTTTCTAACCTCAAGTGTCCTGACAGCATCAAAACTTTGCCATTTGGCTTCCTCATTCTTTTTCTAAATCCACTACATGTCAGTTGAGGGGAAAAAACACCATTATGAACCCTCTCTCAGCGTGTTGTACCAATACAGTGCCTTCAAAAAAGCCCAAACTGACCAACTTTAGTGAAAAATCCAAGGAAGGTAAAATTATGATCCTTATTTTCTAGGAACAACTTGTTCTCTTTGATCAAAAAGTGTATTAGAAAGTACATCTGTTTGGACGATTAAAATAGCTCTTGACTCGCTCAGCAGTGGAGTGTTCTTGCCTAATAAAGACTCAGACAAAGCTGGTGCCAGCTCCAGTCTGCAGAATTTACCTTCCCATCAGTAGGGCTGCTCGCACTGTCTTTCTATAAATCTTGGGCTCCAAGAAAGTGTATTATTTGGAATACTGCTTCTCTAATTATTATACTTCATAATTATGGAAAGGGCAGGCTGATCCAGGCCAGCCATTAATTTGCTAGTAAATGAAGTGTTGCAAAGAACATCTTGTGATTATAATTCAATGCCAGTTAACACAGATATTTCTTACCACGTGTTGCGAGACAGAAACAACCACTTTTCCTGAGCTTCATCAGTTCTGCTTCTCTTCCCTCCTCAATAGGAAGAATAAAGCTCTTGCTGCCTCTTATTACACAAGTCAAAAACCTGCAATGTATGAATGAGGAGAGACAAAATATGACCGAGAAATACACCCCCAAGGCAGGCCCTTAGAGTGAGAGAGGGGATGGAAAGCTCCCACCTATGTGTGACAGGAACTTCATGGGAGAACAGGATCCACTCTGGAAAACAGATATCAACTCTCTTACTCCCAACAGCATTTGAGTTAGAGCATAACCAGAAGTTCTATTAATAACTATGACAAAGTGCCCAGGATAAGGAGAAATGTGTACATGAAATTGAGTAAAGCCACAGAACTTGAGTGCCTTGACTTGTGCAGCACCAGAAACAGCTCTCTGCAGCTGAAATTATAAAGTCACTAGATAAAGTGCTGATAACCAGATAAACACTACTGACTAGCTGCAAGTATTTAGAGGCTGTGTGCTCCCTCCATCCCTATCCCTTTAGCCAGCACAAATACTTAACAGCTCTCTATCAGGCTAATGCAGATTTCAGAACAAGAGCTTTGCCTATAATGAGGACAGTTGAATCAACTGATTAACGTGACAAGGGACAATCAGCAGTGGAGGAGAACAGGGCCCTAGCAGAGCACCTGAACTCCTCTGCAGCACAGAAAAACAGGGTTTGGGTGGGGCTGGGTTTGGCTTTTGAAGTATGAGAACTCCAGAAGACAAAAAGAAAATACAATACAGTATTCTGTATTTCACATATTTATTAGCTTTTTGCTGGCAGGCATTACACTTGGGAATAATATTGCACCAGGCGTTAAAAATATGAATTCTACCACAGGGACATTTTGCATTTAGAATCCAATATAAATATTTCTAATCATATTTCCATGGCTACAGATAATATTTGGTTGCTTGATTTATATGCATAGAAAGAAACAGTTGTCATAACTGTAAGAAACTGTACTTATCAAGTACTTTTAAAGGGTGGGATTTGTTTTCCTAGAATATTACAATACTGTTTATTGATTTAGAAACTAAATTAGTCTACACAATAGCAGCTTCTCCCCAACTGCAGTTTAAACTCTTTTTGTTTCTTGCTCCCAGTGTCATAACATTAGATGGATTAGAAATCATTTAAACAGAGGTAATTTTAGCACTTTGAGTCGAGTCAGAGAATTGTGTTAATGACACAAAATACCCTATTGTACTAATTCTTCGGACTCCCTCTTTCAAACAAAAAGGTGTCTTGACTGAACAGGCACATGCATGGCTGTTTTTCTGAACAGGACAAAAGAACAGAGCTGCTAGAGAACGAAACTCCTCCAGTCCTCACTGATAAACAATAAATAGTCGTATAAAAAAAGCCCACATTGTTGCTTTAGTCAAAATCCAGACACTCTTGGGTTTACTGTCCAATTAAGTTGCTAATCACTGAAGTGGCTCCTGTGGAGCCAGAATCAGTCATCTGTTTTCCGTGCCAGTCTACAGAAAGTCCAGTTATGCTCCACTGTGTTTTCGTTGGCACGTTCACTCATGTGATGAACTCTGGTGTTCCTGATCGTGAAGCCTTGTTTTGTGATGTACTCCATCAGATGGACTCGGAGCGACACTTCCTGGTGGTAATCACATGGCCCAAAAGTGAAGGAAACCTGACAGTCCCTAGTGTCCATCATGTGCTTATTCCACTTGGTGAAGTGGTTTGAAATGCCTTCCAGTAACGCGTGGACTTTCGTCGTGATGGTGAGCTGTGTGATGATCACAGCCACCGGGTTGGAGTACTTGGAAAGCTTCCTGGTGCTGGACAGCTCCACCACCTCCTCAAAGGTATCCACAGGATACAGAGGCTTGGGGTCATTAAGACACTGAATTAAGGGTTCGATCTGATAGAAGTCTGCTTCCTTCCGAAGTAGGTCGAACTCCTTGAAGTCCAGTGGCAAAGTGAGCTCTGAGGTCCTTAAAAAGTTAAGAACATAACGGAAAAGTGGTCCATCTCTGTCAATAAAGTAATTGCCCTGAGAGTCCCTGGCAGTGGGGAAGTCTCCCCTGAACATGGCCCCGAGCATTGAGTCAGGATATCTCGTTAGAGTTGTGAGGGAGGTCGTATACATGTGTCCACCCACATTTAGCGTGACTGGATCAGTCATCTAGAAAGAGAGAAATGGCAGAGTTTATCAAGCCACCACGAGAAGATTTGATCACCTCACTGACACACATGGCAAATACTGTAGGAAAACTGCAGACTCTGGAGAGAATCACACTTCTCCTAGTGGGAAGCCTTTAAGGGGTGGTTAAACCTGAACAAATCCAAGCCACCTAGCAACAAGGCACAACTGGCAACGAGGCAGGATGATACTTAACATGCAGCACACACATTTCCAGAATGCTTTAGAAATCTTAACAACTGAGCTACTGTCACAGAAACAAGTTTTGCATTTGGGCAACAAGTTTTTTTCCTATTCTATGGATGGGGAAATGAGAACAGAAAGATTTCCTGAAGAACAAGTTAGTCTAAACCAGGCCCATCAGTGTTCCTTACTTTCACAGTCTGTCCCCCATTCCAGAACAAACCCAAAAACAATCAAAAAAAAAAAAAAAAAAAAAGGAAAGAAAAAAAAGATCAGCCAAACAAGTCTTAAGCCTCTTTTTCTCCCTCCAAAGAGGATGACAGTGCAAGTTTAAACAACATAGGACCAAGAGCTCACCATCAAAATAATCCAGGCTCTGGTTCAGAGACATCATTAAAACAAGCAAAGAAAAAAAAGAACTTTCAGCTTTTAACTCTGAAAAGAAATATTTATTAACAAGTTGGCATGCTGTGTGGAAGAAGGGGGCAGAGCACAAACCACTCTGCATCAGCTTCCAGATAGCACATGAGGAAGCAAGAGAGAAAGGAACATAAATCCCATCTGGCCACCAAGCCTAACAACCAGGACTGTGGCCAGCCAGAGAAAAGAGACATATGCATGGCAGCAGAATGAGAAGGGGAGAAAAATAAGTTGTGTTTGTCTAGTTTGAGACAAGGTTTGCAAGGAAAAATAGTTTTCTTTATAAATAAAATGACAAAGTCCTTAAAATTATATGCAGGAAGGACAAACTTGTCTCAGCCTTTGCGTTAGGCAAACGGTAACAGTGAGCTCAAGGCAACAGTTCACTCCTGGCTGATTGCACCTAGGAAAGATGAGCCTGGGAGCTCCCCACTGACTGCACATGAGGTGCAGCACTGCACAGAAAGTAAGTGAGCTGTGGCACCATGTACAGTTTTCCTTCTCACATGACTGAAGCTCTGGATCGACACAAGGCAGACCTGGAAGGATTCTTGCTGCAGGGTCTCAAAAGGCCAGTTGTACCACACAGCACAGGCTCACTCACCATATATCCCCAGTCTCCATTATCCATCTGTTCAATTGCTTGAACCGTGGTATTCCAAGTTTAACAGAAGGCTGCTGAAAGGATACACGATTCACCTCCTCTTATCTTCCTGCAGGAAAAAGCACACACGAACACAGAACAAAACATGGCAGACCATCAGTACCTACAAGAACACCAAGGGGAATGCTTTCCCATCAAAGTCAGGCTCTCTGCCAGGAGAGCATTCAGCTACAATGCCACATTAGCAGGAGAACCTACAAGCCCTCATTTCCCTCCTCCCTGCACACTGCCCCCAGGACTGCCTCTGGAGCACATGGGTAATCACTCCACAGGCTGCCTGAACACCCCAGTGCTGTGGAATAACAAGCAATGTGCCTCTGAGGATAGTATACATTCACAAACTACCTTTCACCTGGGAAACTGTGAGTCCTTTGAAAGACAGATGTCATTTTCCCAATTAAAAAAGTTTATTTAGCCACCACTGAGGTCATACATGTGACCCGTTAGTATTAGTCAACATTCCCATGCTCCAGTTCCAAACTGCTCAGAAGAATAAATCAGGCATGAAAGTCAATGAACAGCAAGAAGAAAAAAACTGTCACTGTAGAATTAATAATTCAGAGGTGGAGAACTGCAACTGATAGCAAGAACATTAATCTACAGAGTATGAATGGACTTCACAGACACCTACTCCAGAAAGCAATCTCTGCAGGGACAAGCCAGAGAACATCCAACATGTTTTCAACACACTCCAACAAAAACAATTTGAGAAGAGGTTCGTGCTGTGACTTCCCAGAAGATGCTGAACTGTTGACTTGCATAACAAGGGGACTCTCCACACCAGCACCAGGCAAATCCACAGCCTGAGTTGTGCAACTCGGGGAAAGGGGAAGTGATTGACCTCAGACACCAGTGCTGATTTTCCAAGGTGGTCTGTCAACCACGGCAAGGGATGCAAGGGCAGGGAAGCCAGTCCCTGTAAGCCTTTATCCCTACCCAGAGCCTCCCTGCTAGAATTGCTGAAAATTTAGGTCAGCCTGTTTTAAGTAGGGTACAGCTTCTCAGCTTTGTTTATTTTTACATCTTAAAGACCAGACAGTTCCCAAGACTTCTGCTCCCATCCTCTTTACTAGCCAACTTCGACAGCCAGCCAGCTAAAGGCAGCACATGGATTTAGCCAAGCCAGAGCCCTACATTCCAATACAACTGAAGGTTCACAGTTACCCAACCAAAAGGTAACTTGCCCTGCTCATGTCTAGCAAATCAGGTTGGTCTTGTTCACCACAAAACCAGGCAGTGCATCCCACCCCTCTGGGCTCTGCTCCCCTGCCCAAACCCACAGCCTGGGCACAACAGTGTCCAGCAGGTCAGGCCTCTGGGAGCCAGAAGCAAGAGCACAGCCCCAGCTGCATCTCAGATGGATTAAAGGGTACAAGAAACAAAACCAATATATGAAAATGGTGAGGTCAGACAGCAGAAGACTGAGGAATACTAAGGTACAGAACTAGTCATACCAGGATCCTATTTTCACAAATTAGAGACAGAGTATGCCTCAAGAGAGTACATTAAAGCATCCCCCAACAGCAGATAAACCTGGAGCACCACCTCTTCTGCCAGCCTCTGTAATTATTTTTTTAGCTGCTTACAAATCAAGAAGTGAATTCATTCAGCTTTCCTTTATTTGGAATTATCACTCAAGCTCATCAGCTTTTATCAAACTTTAAAACCAAATCTTTTGAATTCCAGCACTTGAAGGTGTTACTCTGGTCAAGTACAATACCAGGATAACACACAGAGGCATTAAAACCACGTGAGGCTGGTACAGGTCTCTAATATTCAAGAGAAACATTCACAGGAAAGTGAAACGATGCAGCCAGCCCGAAACTTCACTAGCAATCACAACGGAAGAATCTGCAGTCTTAAAATCAACTGGAATTATACATCCAGAACATTTCAAAAACAGACAGGTGTCCATCCGAGTTATTTAAAGAGGATAGGATGTTATTTTGGTCAGCATCTCAGTCCACACTATCCACACTAGGGATGAATCAAGACTATCAGGGAAATAAACAGATGACACCACTGTGAGAAGGTATGAACTAATCTTTGATCACAGCACTGCTGTGTAACAGCAGCGTGAATAATTTATGAGAGCAATTATCTGAAACAAACCCAGCCCTCAGCATGGAGTGGGCATGGAGAAATCTCACAGACCTTTGTGTGAGGACCCAGAACCATCAGGCACACACAGACTTCCCTGGCAAAGTCAGCGCTGGTGCATGATGTGCAACACGACAGGATGATACCAGGAGGCCATCCTAAAACACCTGAGTGTGATCCCAGCTACTTGCTGCTTCCCTCATCAGCCTGAGCACTCTGCATTCCTAGACAACTTCACCTAAACTAGCTCATTTTGGGCACAACCTGAGATAAGGACTAGCAAGCCACACCACAGCAAGGCTGAGTACGTACACCCTTCGTGACATACGCACTAGATGATGCTTTAAAATCTTCCTGAACGGAATACAGTGATCATCAGTGGGGCTGGGCAGACACTCACTCCATCCACACCCCAGGACAGGCAGCCTCAGGCCAGCTCTTGTCCCCATGTCACACAACATACTGCACACAGGGACAGCCTCACCAACACAACTCCTGTCCATTCAGCAGCCAAGGGACGACATGCAGCTGTGTCCTGGGACAGCCTACCTTTGGCAACAAGAAATACTCATTTAAGGTGAAATTAAGCCAGACCAAGTGCTGACACCATTTAAGCCAAACAGGACGTGCCTCTGGTGGGAGCAGAAGTGCATGGATGGTGTCAAACCACAGTCCTGCTTTCGTTACACTGTTGTGCACCATGGGGGGAAGGTCCTTGTGGCTCCTGCCCCAGCCCAGCTCCAAGCACTGCCAGAACTGAGAAGGCACAATGAGAAGTGAGAAAAGCACTCAAGTCATCATTTTATACGTGACACACCAAATTGGATACCTGCATTTATACAATGCTTACTCTTATTTCATGCATTATGACTCAGAGGATTACAAGGCTGTTTATCGGCAAAACTACTGCAACAGGTGGTGCCACTAACCCCAGCAGGACTTCTCTCAGGACAAAGCTGCTAACACACAACCATTCTGCAAGCTGAAGTTCAGAGAATGCACATAAGGATCAGGTGAACATCTGCATCTGTGAACACACACACACACACACACAGGCTCAGGCCAGGCTAGGGGACATAGCAGCACTGTCAGGCCCTTGCACAGCTAGACTGCAGGCAACAAACCACTGCACTGCTGTCACACACACTTACTCCAAGGAGGAGCAGAAATCCACCCAACAGCTGGGAGTCCAAGGGCACACACCACTTGGTTTGCTCTGCATGCTCTTCATCTAGTTTTTCCAACATAAGAATTAAAGGATTTACTTGTGGCAATAGTCTTTCATGGGCACCTCAATAGTTACCTTTGGTTTCTAGGTTAGTATGGAGCTTACAGAATTCTACCAATAGCAACATAAAAATCAAAAAAGAACAAGCTAAGACTCTACTCACACAAACACACACACTTGGCATTTCAGCTACTCACCCACTTTGTGAGCTCCCTGCCTCTCACACTTCGATCTCCACAGATGAGAAGGAACTCCAGCCCCCACCACAGTTAGGCTGTACATGGACAATCTCTCTATTCTCCAGACAGTCAGAACATTTGAAAGGCAAGTTCTTACTGTAAATCATTGGTGACTCACCTGAACTGACACTGAGCAGCAGCAGTGCTGACTGTGCTCCTGTTTTGCAGAGTGAACCCCTGAGCCCCAGCTCTGCACTGCCCTGACCAGGGGAGTGAGGAGGAGGAGAGTTCTCAAACAACCAATTAGCGAATCTTCTGGCAACTCAGCACAGCAGCTTCACTCAAGAAAGCATCTCTCACCTTCTACACAGGTCAAGTTTATAATGACTAATAGTTTATAAGAAGTTAACTTAGCTCTTGCTTTTCTTGAGTTGTTTTTCACTAATCCTCAAGTCCTCACCCCGGGCAGAAGAGAAAAACACGCCATCCACTCAGCATTTTCACTCCTTTATGTTTAATTGCTTCACTATAATTCCAAGCTCGTGAAGTTTCCTTCCCTCCCCCGAGGTGCACTAGGACATCCTGTTTTAAGTCCAGATTCCAAACTTTCATTTTAATTGCTTCTTGTTGGAAGAGTCAGACCACATCCCAGTCTGGCTTTGTCCATCCTCTCAGACAGCCAAAGGAAGACACTTATACCTCTCCTGGTCCTGATGAAGCAACCCAAGGCACACAGGCTTCCAGGACTTGTGAAGAGCTTGGTTTTATCCATGTATTTTGCTCCTGTGAAACTAACCAGCATTGTTTCCATGTGGAAACACATCTCTACATAGTTTTGGAGGAGGGCAGGTGTCAGACCTCCCTGCACACACCGATGGGGTTCAGCACATACAGACCAAGGAGTGACAGCAACACGGGGCAGAAACGCCCCCCGAGAGCCCAGAGGGGAGCCCAGACCTGCAGCAGGAGACTAGAAGTGCCTGTGTCCATCCCAGAGGAGCCAGAGAGCTCGTGCTGGAACAACTCTGCCCAGGATCGCGGTGATTCAGCAAAGATGCTGGAAACGAACCCAGATACGGTGCCTCCCCCACCAGTGACCCCGGAGCTCACACCCCCCCAAACCAGTGTCCCCGCGCCGCCTCCTCTCCCCGCGGGGCAGGAGGACTCACTCCCTCC
>NW_008674214.1:0-253 GCF_000695815.1 Acanthisitta chloris
TCAAGGTGGACGCGAAGGCTCCCGGGGTGGAACTGGCAGGGCCTGAGGGGTGTTGGAAGGGTCCCGGCGTGTCCTCCCCGGAGATGGACGTGAACCTGAAGGGTCAGAGGGGAGAGGTGGATGTTTCCGTCCCAGCCGTGAGCGGCGAGTTGAAAGGGTCTCAGCTCGGCCTGAAAGGGCCCCAGGTGGGGGTGGAGGTGCCCAGTGTGGACATCAAAGGTGCCACGGTGAAGATGCCTGAGATGAGCATCAA
>NW_008674215.1:0-330 GCF_000695815.1 Acanthisitta chloris
GGGAGCTGGAGCTGAGCCGCTCGGGGGTGGGAGGTGCCGGTAAGGGTGAGCCCCGGGGAGGTGAGTCCAAGCACGGAGGGAGACTGTGTGTGTTTACTGGTAAGGGGGAGCTGAACCCTTACAGGGGTGGGGGCTGAGTCACAAGGGTTTGAACAACCTGACCCACTGGAAGGTGTCCCTGCCCATGGCAGGGGAGATAGATCTGGGTGATATTTAAGGTCCTTTCTAACCCAAACCATTCCTTGATTCTATGACGTGATTCAATGTGACCAGGTACCAGTTCTACCTGCACCACATCCCACGTGTCTGCCATGTGGTAGTACCACTGCT
>NW_008674215.1:393-4165 GCF_000695815.1 Acanthisitta chloris
TCCTTTATCCCACAAAAAATCTCCAGGAGAAGCCCCCAAAGCTTCCAGGAAAAGCAGTGTCCTTTCTAACCACAGAAACACCACTGCATAACACATACAGAAGCTTGGAGGATGCATGTGATGATGAATAAGCATGAAACCGTGTTGCCTGCTTTCACTCCCCTTTTTGCTACTCTGGCTGAGTGTACACAAAGCACAGGGAAGTATGAAGATGACAGAAGGGGAGGAGGTCTAAGGGGGCAGACATCAGCATAGCATGTTTTAGTGATGGGCTTTAGTGCTTTTGCTGAATGGAGAGAGTTGTGACTTCTCTGGCAGAGAGAGCAGGGACTGTTTGTGGCTGTGCTGGTAAATGTCCCAGTTCTGGAAGAAATCAAGATAAAATTCGTTGCAGCTCAGATTTCACCCACGGTTGGTGTTGAAATGCTGCCCTCACTAGGGCTGAATGCAAACTCAGTGGCTGCTTCCTGCCTGGGGTTCAGGGAAGTGGAAATTCAGCCAGCCCTGGGAAGCTAATACCTTCCAAAACAGCACCTGGAATACACACCCTCTGCTTTCTTAAGCAGACCCAGTACCCTTGTCCTAACTGCTGTTGATCCCAGCAGCATGGAGCAGGTGAAAGATGTGGTGGGATCCCTCAGGTTTTCCCCAGGAGGCTGAGAAGGAAAGACCAGCATCTCTGGAGACCTGATTTACCAGAAGGACAATGTCTGTCCTGATCCCTGGAGCAATTGGTGCCAGCTCTGCTGCAATGCCACAAACACCAGGGAGGATGTACTGCCACAGGCTGCCTAGAGGAGCAGTGGCTGCTCCATCCCTGGAAGTGTTCCAGGCCAGGTTGGATGAGGCTTGGAGCAACCTGAGGTAGTGGAAGGTGTCCCTGCCCATGGCAGAGAGTGGAATAAGATGAGTTTTAAGGTCCCTTCCAACCCAAACCATTCTGGGATTCCCAGGGACATGCTGCCAGATGACTGGTGACACCACATGCTCCCACATCTGCTCTCATGGAGAAGAGGGGAAAGTGCTAGGATTCTCCCTCTGATTTGAGAAGCACCTTGACAGCCACCAGAAGGCCAAATTCAGCATAAATGGGATTTTGGGGCATAGGAGGAACCATGACAGTATCCAGCCCTTTTTAGGAGGTGGGTGCTGCCCCTGATTGCATCAGCTGTGGCTGGAAACCCCAAAGGACCAGGGGATGCTGCTGTTCTTTGCACTTCTCCACGGAGGGATGGAGAAGGATTTTTGGGACTATCTCCTGGTGTGGCCATGGCTCAAAGGCATGGAGTGCAGGCAACTGGGCAGGGGCATATTTTCACCTGGTCCCAATTCCCTCCCCACTGCTGGAGGGTCCAACACTGAGCATGGCTATTGTGCCCATCCTTCCCTGTGGTGAGGAATAGATCCCCCAGAGCCATCAAGTCAGGCTTGGAGTTGGGATAGGTGTGCAGCCAGGAGTGTAACCACAGCCTCATCTCCCTCCTCCATCTATCTCCCCTGGGGGAGAACCCAGTGTGGGCAGCCAGATCCACCAAGTCCCTGTTTTGCTCCTCTTTGGGTTCATTTGCATAAATTGCAGCTCTTCGGGGGGAAAAAACCAATTTTGAGAAAGTCTCATCACCACAGATGACCAATCTCTCCCGTTCGTCACACTTCCGACGTGACCTTCTTCTCACTGCTCACATTCCTGGTGGAGAGGGGGGGAAAAACCCAGGATAAAAACATCCCAAAGCGGAAGAAAAAGCAGCACACCACAAACCCCAGAGACAAATGAGGAGCTGGAAAAACTTGAAGCATCCACAAGGAATTTTAGGGTTGTTTTGTTTCCAAAGCTCTTGCTGACTCCCTACAGCTTCTCCTTGCCAGCTGGGTGGTGGTGAGGGGAGGTAAGTGGGTGCTTGATCCACCACCATGCCATGTTATTGCCAAGTCTGGCTCTTCCCAAAGAACTACTGCTGCCTGGAGAATCCATGTCCATCTGCTCTTTGTCAGCAGCACAGCTCTGGACAGTCACACTGGGATTTTCTCGCCTTCCTCCAGCTCAGTTCTCCCTTTGGAGTGTTTGTAGCAGCGTCTGAATAGCTTAATTTAGAGCCATTAGCCGGGGAGGGGCTTGGCAGCGGCGCAGGAACAGGAGGAGGGATGCGGCTGGGAAGGGCGGCTGGATATTCCATGTGGAGCAAACAAGACTGGGAGGGTCCTGCGGAGAAGAGTCAATCTCTTCCCTACCCGGGAGCGCTGGATCGCGGCTGGATCGTGCTTCCTCACCCATCCCACACTTTCTGACCTTCCCGGGCAGAGTATCACCTTCCCCTCCCCAGTGTCCTTTCGCAACCATTCCCATGTCTTTCCCAGCTCCGGTTTCCCCAGACTAAACACTTTCCAGGCAGTGGGATTTGGGGATTCACCGCTCCCTGGTGAGGGCAGGTGGGTGCTCCTGTTGCCCAAATGATGCCATGACAGGCTGGAGAGGCACCCAGGGGATGGGACCACAGGGATAGGAATTCCCCATGTTGGTGTTTTTCCTCCTAGGATAGCGGGCACCTTTCCTGTGAAGATGCACAGAGATGCCCCAAACGCCTTGATTTAAATTGTCAGACAGAGGCAGGTCTGGTCCCTGTGTCCCCTCACCCTGACTGTGACAGTGTCCCTAGGAGAGGGCATTTTGGGGGCTGCTCGGGTGCACAGTCTCTCCGATTTGGGAAGACAACAGAGTGAGTCACCGAGTGACCACACGGATGAAATCCTGCCGATTGTTTCCAGCTGTGTTATTGCAGTGGACTCACCCCGGAGGAGAAAATAACTCTGGATAGCCGGGAATTCTGCGGGAAGATGCCGGCTCAGGCCGTGGGGGGCAGCAGGTCCTCCTCCTCCTGCCGCGTTTCGGGGGGCTGAGCATCACATCCTGCCAGGTCTGCAACGGGGAGGGAAACAAGGGGGGAAAGAAAGCGGCCGCGGGGTGGGAAGGTGTCGGGCAAGGAGGAGGCTATGGAGCAAGGTTTACCCCGTTGCACAAGCCCTGCCCAGGGCAGGGTTTTGCCCAGCTGTGGGATGATCGGAACGAGCAAGGAAAGTGGTCTGGGCTTGGTGGTGTTTCCAGGACAACCAACCTAGGGCGAGTCACGGCGAGGATGGACCACTCACTGCCCCGCGGAGAGATCCAGGCAGGGGTGGGAGTTGGAGGGTGCAGGGGGTGACAGGAGAGGGTGTGGGATCAGAGTGGAGGGAGAGCGGGGGGATCAACCCTGGGATGGGGAGGAGAGTGGGTTGGAAGGAAGGAAGGAAGGAAGGAAGGAAGGAAGGAAGGAAGGAAGGAAGGAAGGAAGGAAGGGAGATGAGAAAAAAGAAGGAAGGAAGGAAGGAAGGAAAAAAGTGAAAGAGGGAGGGAAGGAGGGAGGAAGGGGAAAGAAAGGGGAAAAGAAGGGAAGGGAAGGAAAAAGGAAAAAAGACAGGAGGAAGACACCTGTGCGTGTGTCCCAGGTCAGGACCCATTCTGTGCATTTCCCAGCTGCTGTGGGTGCAGCTCTGGTCACTACCTTGTGGGTGCACTGGTCGTGGCACCCGTGGGTGTCTACGGGGGGAGGGTGGGAGGCTTGTGCCTGAGCAGGGACCACCCGGGGGTCTGCGGGCACACGGCGACGGGTCCCGCCGGGGATGGAAGGGCCGGTCCGTGGGTGTGTCCCTGCCCGTGGGTGTGTGTCCCGGTGCGTGTGTGTGTCCCTGCCCGTGGATGTGTGTCCCTGCCCGTGGGTGCGTGTCCCGGTGTGCGGTG